>NC_040043.1:13980212-14036238 GCF_003713205.1 Coffea eugenioides | reverse complement strand
CAGGTGTGATTTAACTACAGGTGCAATAAAAGTGGAATTAATTGAAGGAAACTTGACTCTCACACAAAGTGTGTTGCCTGTTTAGTGTTCGTTCCTCCCCCTCTGTTTTTAATGGATTCTAATTTCCAATATAGAAGTATAGAAGCATTGGAAAAAGATGGAAAATGAGATAAACAAACAAGTTTGTAGAAATAAGTGGAAAGCTTAAGGCTTCTGCATCTACTACTGCCATCTACAAGAATAACCTATTTCAGAATCTGATGATGAAGATCACACGACCCTTGTTACTTACCTCAATAGGTTCTTGCAAAAGAAACAGAAAATGCCCTATTACTGAACAGAATAGATGGGTATGGAATTCAAAAACCTTCACCAAGTTAGAGAGCACTCTTATGCTAGGTTTAAGTAGAAACAAAGCCTCATCAATCAAAGAAAATAAAATTTATATTACAGGAAATTTATATTACAGGTTCTTTTAGGGGATGGACCTGTGGACACGTGTCTGTAGAAGTGAGATCTTTGGTACATCTGATGGTCTGCTACTTGTCTCTCTGTTTCTTGGTCAAGCAACTTTTGATCTAGTGATTCCATTTTTATGAAGAAGGTCAAAGATAGCAAAATTGAGGCTACAATAATTGGAGAACTAATCTGAGTTTAAGAAGATGTTTCAGGTACATCACACTCAGCATCATCAAGAAAAGGGAATTAAATTAGTATGCATATATGGACGACAAGGATGATTGTTGTGTCTATCGAGAGGTTGGCATTAATAGCTTAAACATTGGTTTATAGTAGAACCAAAGTCAAGAATCCTTGTTCTAAAACTGGAACTAGAATTCTCGTTCTAAAACCTGAACTAGAATTCTCGTTTCTGATAGATTATAGAATAAGTTGGGGTAATCTTCCTGTCTGTCAAGGGAAGCCTATGTGGTAGAACAAGAAATAAGTTGACAAAATCCCTGGAGGAATTCATGCTTTGATCCTAATTGTCTCTAGTCAGAAGCTCAGTTATTGCTATTTATTAGCAGATAAAAGAAGAATTTAATCATTAGAATGATGATGAGAAGCCCAATTTAGAGGATTTGTTAATCAATATGCGTTTTGTATGTTTTAACACTTTCAAATCAGACTTCATAGGATTTTGATACGTACATAATAATACACAAAATTTGATTAAAAAGATGACAGTTGTTCTACCAAAAAAAAAGTGCGTTTCCTCAACATGTTTTCTAAATATTGTTAACCATTACAGGTGAAAGACTTCAGAGGGCAAAGACTCTTATTTGAAACTCAGAAGGCTAATATAAGAGTCGGTACAAAGCTTAAGTATGGTTAAGGGTGCAAAGTTGAGTTAGTGAGTCACAGGTAGGGTGCCCAATCTTGGTGATAAAATAGTAGCTATAATTAATAGTAGATACCCTCACGTAATACCTTGTATTGTCATAGCATAGAAACTAAAACTATGAAATTTGTCCAAGAACCCACAAAAACACGTATATCATTGCAATCAAAACTGATCATGTGTCCTTTACTGGAATTGAGAAATTTCAAGTGTACAAAGATTTGTACAAAAGTTGTTGATAGTAAAAAAAATGGCAACTATTTAAAGTAGGTGGTAACCAATAATATTCTAGGAATGACTTGTAAAAAAAGGCCAATAATGTAATTTGTGAAGAGATAAAATGTAGGGAGAGAAACTGTTGTATCTAAAGTTTTGGAGAGAATAAAACTAACTCCTCTCCTATAAAGTTTTTTGAAGGGCCGTAATGGGTCTTGAAACTGTCCCCAAATCAGACCTCAACTTGTTTTGAACCAACACATTATTCTTAAATTAAAGGCCAATAAGAAGGTTATTTTTGGACCAATAAAAGTTATTGTCAAAAGAACAACTGTCTATAGTTTTTGCATGCACTAACATCACTCTTCCAGCAGTGAAATTAACCAATTCCTAAGCAGCCAATTGTACATCAATTATTGGTCTAATTTGGCTCATGCAGGCAATATCAAATGGAGAATTCAAGAGTTACTTACATTGAGCCATCGTCAACAGGTACAAAGAGAGGATATCACTAGCATATTTTGTGTGTCCTAGAGAAGACAAACTAATATAACCTCCAGAAGATCTTGTAGAGAGACAGGCATCAAGGAAGTACCCAAATTTCAGATGGTTAGATTTGCTTGATTTTACTCAAAAGCACTACAGAGCAGATGGAGCAACCCTACAAAACTTCACTAAATGGCTCATGTCTAGCAACAAAATTTACTCGTAAATATTTTGTGCTTTGTTGTAAGATTGATAGGATAAGGCCTAGGTCTAATATATTTTATCTCAGCTTTATTTATGGTTAAGTTGTGGATTCTTAAAATGAAATAATAATACAGTTGCAATGTGTAATTCTAGTCTAGCCATATGCATAGGAAAATATTTTTATGAAACCGAGATCAATCTAGCATGCGAAGATAATATGACAAACAGCCACTCATTTTTTTTCTTTTCTATAAAAATATTTCAGGGGATGGGAACACTTCAAGATGGTAGGGGAAAAAATGAACACTTTAAGATGGCATGGGTTTGACCTATCCATTCTTGCATTTGAATTCATTCATTCTGCATAACACTTCAAAATTTAGAAGTCATTCTTGCATTTGAATCTTTTATCAATGTTGTGCAAATCCTTGTCCACCCAGCCCCCCCCCCCCCCCCCCAACAAAAAAAAAAAAAAAGGAAAACCGAAAAAAAAAAAACCATTAAAGCTTCCTTCTAGAGGTCCTTTAATTAGATTGAGCCATCATCCAGCTCTACAAGGGGTCCAATTTCCTAGACTTCAATGCAAAACATTTCACTGACTCACGATTACTCAAATGAGTGACTCATCAGACCGAAAAGGATCAAAGGACACCTAACTTTGCAACAAGCACTACTATGTACTCCGACTCCAATTCCCTCTTTCTCTACGTGGCTATGCTGCTCGCCGTCCACTCCACTCCCCCAATCAAAACACTACTACTACTACTACTACATAAATTTGTGACAATTTTTTTTTTTACAAGCTACTAATAAGAGCACAATCCCCACCCCAACACCAACAAATCTTTATAAAATGCTGCAAATAATCCTACTGCTACTGCTACCACGCTCCTTACAAACTGCTCCAATAAACTGCTTCTTATATTCCCATAATAATAATAATCCCACCACCCCCATCCCCATTATAGACTATTATCCACATACATACATATATATATTATTAATTTATTATCTTTCACTTATTAACCTGCGTCCTGAAATATTTCCTCCTCCACAACCCCAACCCTTTCAAATACTACCAAAATCCAAACAAAAAAAGCAAAACTACTTCGCTGCTTGAGCAAAACAAGAAGAGCTTTTAATCTTGCAGTTTGTATTTTATTATTACTACAATCTACCAATAGCGAAAGAAAAGAACACCAATACAATACAAGTGAAGTTGAAACAAAAATCCTTTATCCTCTAATCCCCGTCTTCCTACCTCTAATCCCTGACATCCTTATCCTCCGTAGAACTTCTTCGACGCCACATCCCCATTATCAACGTTTACTTTAATTAAGGACCTTTTAACTTTGCAACAACAAAAAAAAGAACTAAGAAATCACAGAAACAAGCAAGCCAGTAAACAGACAAGAAGAAGATCAAAGAAGCAGTGTGATAGACTCACCAAAAAAGCCATAGAGACAGAGAAAGACAGAGAATCCACAAAGCCCTTTAGGAGTTAGGACGAGAAGAAGAGTCTTCCTTATTACTGTCCTACTGTATAGTGATTGCTGTTCAAGAAAAAGAATATACTACTGTAATTTTCTTTAATTGAATGGATCTGTTCGTTATTTGCAGGAGAAAGTGGAACTGGGAATCGAGTTTTCGCTTTCTTCGGACAAGTCAAGATTTAAGCGGTGGGATTAGTAGGCAGTACAAATAAGTAAAGTTTTTTTTTCCCCAAAACATGAATTTTAAAGACACAATAACACCATGAAAACACAAAAAATACCACACACGCATTCCCCATCTACTAGAATGGATTTTCAGAAACTTTTAGGGTATTGACAAATAAAAAAAAAAAAAAATTACCCGTGAGAGAGAGAGAGCTGGGCCGCTGGAAGAGCTGGAAAATGTGCTTCTTTGTAGCTGCAACCGTGAGAGACAGAAATAGTGTCGCCGGCGGCCTCGCTAATCGCTGCTGTGGCTTCGACAATCAACGGAAATAGCGGACAATCTGGCGGAAGCTCAGAAATGGCTTACTTGCACGAGAAAGAGATAGAGTGAGGGGTTTCGTCTTGGAAGCTTGCCCGTTTCACGGCGGACTGGAGTGAGGGATTTCATCTCACGCCGGACTGGCGGAGGCGGCGTGAAAGAGGAGATAGTGAGAGGGAACGAGGGATGTGCGGGGGTGTAGCTAAATTGGGGGATTAGACTATTGGGGATCGGAAAATTTGGGAATAGTATTATTGTTTTGCTAGTATATATTTTTTTAATTATTAACTAGAATTTTGTTGGTGTCTTAGCATGATTTTTTTTTATTTATTCTGAATTATACAAATATAAATAATTTAAATACAAAAATTAACAACAATCCTATATATTCATCTATTTTAAATTTAAAAAATTAATATATTTTAAACGTACAATGATTTCCTAATTTTTAAAAATTTATTTACATCCTTTTCACTATGATATGATAGTATATATCAAATCATGTGTCTCATATCAAAAACTTGGTAGATATTCATTTTTTACAAATACTCTTTTAGATAATTTAAATTTTTATAATAATCATAAATTTAGAACTATATATTCATATTTAATTAAGTAGAAAAAAAATCCAGCAATTCATTTTTCTTCATTGATAAATATTCAGTTTCCAACAATATTGGTAAATCTGTCAGTGTAACAGTTAATTCTCTTTTTTATTCTAAATTAATTCAAATTCAGGGAAGAAATATGAACAATTTGAATACTAATCAACGGTACGGTAGTGAAATGAAGTAATTTGGGATATGTAAGATTTTTAATAATTATGATTTGAAAAAGGTTTTACTATAGTTCTATATGTAATAATTTGATAGAAAACAAAATCATTAACAAAAGATTAGATGTTTTTTAAAGCAATATCATTAAGATAAGAATAGTTATTTTTTAAAGTTATTTTAAAATAAGAGATAATTTTTAAACATATAATATAATCCAAATAAGATTTAATATAGGTAAAACGCAAGTGATCCATAACCCGTTAATTCTCTTTAATTAGGCATGTCACATAGGAGTGAGAAATAATTCTGATTAAAATAACTACTTTCATATATATATATGTATATATATTTATTTATTTAAACAGGTTCGGGTTGGACACAGATCGAAATATTATATTCCATATTCAACCCATTTTTTTGTTAGATTAAATGAGTTCGGATCCGAATCTGAATAACGGAATTATATGATCTCGTACCCGAAAAAATTTAACGGTCCGATACGGATCTGGAACCAGATCCAGACCCGAACCGTTAACATGCCTATATTAGCCGGTAACTTTGACAAAAAATAAAAAATAAAAGAATGAGTCGATAAAACATGCTTAAAATTGTCTTCCTATCTACTGCTGTTTATAAATGGTCATTAATTGCGCTAGTGACTATCACTAATTGATGCCACTGGCCATTTGGTCCAGTGGTCATCACCTTAACGGTGATGTTGGAGGTCAGGGGTTCAACCCCCGCCTCCCACAAAAATTTGCCACAATATGTGGCTGGTCTTAGTTGACCATTCCCCTTACCCCTTCCTTTAGATTAGGTTAGAATAGGTTATAGGACATCTATCGTTGGAAAAAAAAAAAAAAAAAGACTATCACTAATTGATGTTTTTATTTTTTTTAGGTTTGTACTTTCCTCTTAGCTAACTGTACAAGAAGTCATTTATTACTCCTATCATATGTAATGGACCTTGTGGTCTTGGACCAATATAATTGTGCTTTGCATGGTTACATCTAGCTAATGTTATTGTTTAAGTATCTAGTGTACAATCAAAATATGTTGTTGTACTTGAACATTTTTTTTTATTTGTTTGCACTAATTCTTTTCTCTAATACGGCAATATTTTGTTGTTGTATACCAAATTATGTAAAAGTACAATAACTAGATAAAACTTGCCCCAATCCCTTATGTAATTGGTTTTTAATGGTTATCATTTTCTGTTTGTAATGACAAAGTACTTGATATATTTTTGCGTATCCTTAAATATTTTTAGAGCTTTGTTCTATTAATTTCAATGTGTTTTATTGTTCAGGGGCTTTGACGATTATGAATTGCATTTAGCTGTAGATATATATTTTTTTAACTAGTTAAATGAAACATGCACCTCATGCATTATTCTCTTCAGGCTAAGGAAGTGCACTAATTTTGATTTTTGCTGACAAGAATATAATTCGACGAGACTTTGGTCTAGTAGCTAAAGTTGAGATTTCAAGAATTAGAGATTTTAGATTCAAATATCTCTGTTCCTTCCCTACTCCCTATGTCTCATCCTTCCCCAACTGAAAAAAAATTTAAAGATACCAAAAAGAAAGTAACAAGTGATGAACCATATTTTGGAGTCAGGAAATTTATAAACTTTTGGCGCCACATTTCAGAATATTCCTCCAAATACTTTGAAGGAACCAAAAACCAAAAAAAAAATATTCATATGTATTTATTTATTTATTTATGTATTCAAGTGTGTGTGTGTGTATTTATTTATTTATATATTTATATGTATGTGTGTACTATGAAAATCAGAGACCTGATGAAACTATATCATCCCATTTGGTAAACAAATTGAACTGTGAAAAATGTGTATGTGTATGTGAGAGAGGGAGAAAGAGACTTTGTGTGTGTGTATGAAAGTGTGTGGCTATGTGAACCAATAATTTTTGAAAGAACAATATGTTACACTAGTTCAAATATTCAGCAATTTAAGTGATCAAACATTCACTCAAATTTTGCGTAGAAATTAAATGGCTCTTTATGTCGGAATGCCCACAATGAAAAGTTTTTTCAACCAAAATGCCTTTGTAGCAAGAATAAAACGAAAGAAACATTTTCATTACAATGTTTGATATGCAAGTTAGAATGGAATGCTCATTCCATTTTCAATATTTGATATCATCAATTTTTAGATGCCAAAATAGGATTAAATTATGCACGAATTTGGCTTAATTACCTTGAAATCTATTATAGAATATTAAATAATTTTACTCTTTTTTTTTTTGCTTATTCTTGCTATGATACTTGTTTACCTCATACAAGGAACTTTGACCTTTTTTAGTATATTAGGAATGACTAATGTACTTATTAAAATAATTCAATTATAATAGTCTATTAATTCTAAAATATGACTATTATTTAAAATTTTTTTTGTATTAATAGTAATATAGTATAATTGCAAGCGTATAAAAATTAAATCACATAAAGTCGAACATTCATATTCTCTCTTTATTTTGTTTTCACTATCTATGTCAAGTGTAAAAAAATTCTTATACATTTGCACAAATGTTTAAGAAACGATATCATGAAAAAAGTAAAAAAAATTATGATCAATTTTAAATTACTAGAATATTTTTTAAAAATAAAATTATGATAAATTATCAAATAAATTAATAAAAGCCTAATTTGATAATGTAGTTAAAAGATGTATGAGCATAAACCTAACCCCAATAATTTTGGATATTCTAACATAAAGCTAGAAAGAGCTTTAAAATTTTTATAAGGAATGGGGTTCTTAAAAAAATATTTTGAATGAGTTTTCTAAGGGGGAAATGCCTTTTCAACTTAAAAGGTCCTCTCAACTTAAAATACCCATACTAAACACGAAAGTAAAATAGACAAGTCAAAAAGACCTTTCTATTCTAGGCAATTTCTACGCACCAAACGAGGGGTTAATAAATTCAAATGCAAGGAAATTTTGTTATTAAACAAAACTAATAGAAAAAACAATTAATTCATTAAGTTTAAGTACTCAATCGGTTTATCAAACACTTGTCAGTGGTAAAGGCATAAATGTAGTTCAAAAAGTGGCACACAATAGTTTTCACACTATATATTGTAGAGAAATTGTATAGACTTTAATGAATTAATCTTTAATAGACTAATATTATATATATATAGACACACACACACACATATATATATACATATATAAGATTAACCATTCTTTAGTCTCTAAAACTCCTAATAACATAATTTTTTTTCCTCTTCTCGTCGATTCTTTGGATAGAAGATTATTCTAGAAAAATTAAAATAACACTATAACTTTTTGTAATGTTATGGTAGAAAAAAATGATTGAAAAACATGTTTATAATGAAATCACAAAATCTTTTACAAAGAATTACCAATTCTAACAAACGGTTTTTTCTCCTTCCTTTTTGTCTCATCATAAAGCCAATCTTTATTTTTCTTTTTAGTGAGAAAGATAACTTTTTGATGCAATTAAATATTTCATAATAGACAAGCATAGTAGTTCAATGACATTTGAATAGTCAAATTTTTGTCACATTTTTTTGGACTATTCACTAAGAAGGTACCAGTCATATCTCTATTTTTCCAGAAATTTTTTTTGTCTCACATGCATTATATCATACAAATTATTCTTATATTTTCTAAACAAATTTTTTTACAAAGAATTATCAATTGTAATGAACTTTTTCTTCTTCTTCTTCTTCTTTTTTTCTCATCAACATGAAGAAAAAAGTAGAGCCAATCTTTCATGGATAGTTTATTATTTGTACAAATTTATTTACTTACATCATAAACACATTTTTCAATCACATTTTTATCTCATATACATCACATCAAAAAGTATTACAGCATTTTTTTTCAATAATTATCCCAAATAATCTCCTATCCAAACACACTTTTTATTTTTCTTTTTAACGAGAAAGGTTAATTAAAAGGTTGTTGGATAGAGTATTATTTCAAATAATTATTTGGAATAATTACTGTAGCATTTTTTGTGATGTGATGTATGTGAGATAAAAAGATGGTTGAGAATATAAAAAGGTGGATTGCGTGTGCTTATGATGCAAACGAAAATTTTTTTGAAAAAATTTGCTATCCAAACATAGCTGTTATTTTCTGATATACACAAAATTTTCACAATACACAAGCATAATAATCCAATGACATTTGAATAGTCAAATTTTTGTTACATATTTTGGACTGTTCACTAACAAGGCACCATTCATATCTCTATTTCTCCAGAATTTTTTTTGTCTTATATATATCATATCATAAAGCACATTTTTTTAGAGAAGGAATGTAATCTGAGCTAAGTGGAGATTGAGTGCTAAACTCTTAGTAGGATGAAAAAGAAAATTATGATTGGATTACTCATTATTTATCATTTTTTGTATTATTCCTTAAACACATTTTCAAACCACTTGTTATCTTCAAAATCACGTTTACATCTCATACATAATAAGACAAAAAATGTTACGGCAAATAATACAAAAAAACTTGTTTCAAATAACTTCCAATACCAAAAATCACCATTTTACCTCATATATCAAATCGATACAGTACATTTTTTTACAAAACTCTAAAAAATAGCAATCCAAACGGCTCCTTAGTCTTTCACCTGTTTTACTAAAGCCAATTTAGTTTCTCGATTTTTATTTTGTCAATTTAATCCTTAAACTTTAATTTTGTGTCCTACTTGATTCTTTTACGACTCTATTGCCATTTGAAATCTTTCCAAAACAAAAAAAAACACTAATAAAAAAATTTGAAAGACTAAAATGATCATTTCCTCAAGTTGTTCCAAGGACATTTTTCTTTTCTTTCTCTTTCCTTTTCTTTTTGGGATACTTCAGAAACCTCCATCGAGGTTTCTGACAATTTCATTGGTGTCCTCTGAGGTTTTTAAAATTACACTCGTCTCTCTTGGTTAGAATTGTGGGCCTAGTTACTTACCTCACATGGGGAGAAATTATTCATTTACCTTAAGACATAATGTCTTATTAGAAACTAGTATCTAACAATTAAGTAATTAGAACACTAATTAACTATTAGTAACTAATTAATGAAAATAACGGTTGAAATTATTTAATAATGAACGATGACTTGTAATTACAAAATAACACCAATTGATATACCTAATGACCCTATTTTGTGATTGATAGAATTTGACAATGACCAAAAATCAGCTGTACATAATGTGAGAAGAAGGACTTTGACAGAAGAAAAAAATATAGGACAAAAAAAGGTTGTTCATGAGAATATTTTCTTTGAAACTCTTAAAGTTGTGATAGTTGGAAAGTAATTTTGTGGAAGTAAAGGAGAAAGAAAGGAAAAGAAAGGCAAAATTAGAAAATTTTTTCTATTAAAAAACACAAGAATTATAGCAAACATCACGTTAAAAGAGATGACTAATTTGTTTTGCTAAATCTTGTGATCATTAGTGTAGTTTTCTTTGTTTATTTGTGTTATCTAATTTATTGAATATGATCTTTTTGAATGGTGAAATGTGTGTATTAATTATTTGAAAAAATAACTGGTTTCGTCCCTCACATTTTGGAAAATATTGTTTTATCCATTACTTTTAAAACAAAGCAAATTCATCCCTAACATTTAAAAATTGAATCTATTGCATTCATGAACCCAACTTTCTAATATGAATCAAGCCATTTAATAACCCAGTAACGAATTTCATGGATAGTATTGATGGATCACTTGGTCAACTCCATTACATTTACATGACATTTATTGAACCAAAAAATGAAAAAAATAAAAAATTATAATAGAAAAGGCCGCTCTTTTGTCTTGGAATAGTAGAGTTTGTTTTTTAGGTAAATTTTTTCATGTACCGTTAGTGTATATACTTGTGAATCTAGATATATACCATACATACAAGTTTGTTATTTAAATTTAAATTGAAATGATGTGGTAGGTATTTAGACCTATCAATATATACAATGACAATATAGGAAAGAATAATCCTTCTTTTTTATGTTATAATTATTTATTTTCCTTTTTTGAGTTCATTAATTTTCATATGAATATTAAGTTGAGTTAACCAAATGATTTACCAATTATAACCTTGAAATTTGTAATCGGGTTGTTGGGTGATTGGATTTAGATTGAAAGTTGAGTATAGGGATGTAATAGTTTAGTTTTTAAATGTCAATAACGAATTCACTTCATTTTAAAAGCGAGGGACGAAAAGAATATTTTTATAAAATGTGAGGGATGAAACTAATCATTTTTCCTAATTATTTCTAATTATTAATTATTTTTGTTCTTTTACTAATACAACTTATATATGCATAAGGAGTATTTATGGAATAAAAGTTTCATCTCTTTCCTTAAATTATTTTTTAATGTTATTTTTTTAATTGGACTAATTTTGTTATCAAAACCTTAACCTCAACAAGGTTTGTGTAATTTTGCAAAATTCAGTGGATGCTAGTGCAATTGTCAAAAGCCTCAGGGAGAGGTTTCTTATATTATCCCTAGAATTTAATGTACCAAAAAAAACTTGAAATTCAAAAAGAAAACCGGTTGGACCAGGACTCTCAACAACGAACAAACAAGACATGGACAGAGATAATTATGAGTTGTATCTCCATCACCTTGCCAGGCTGTCAATCTCAAGATTCTAACGTGCAAATCCGCTGGCTGATGGTACCATCCCCGATGCCGATATCAAAATCTAAGGTCAAGATCCATCCTTTCCCCAAAAATTTCTCCAAATATTCACAAAAATCACTCTATTACTCATACTAATACTAGTAAATTAAGCAATAAATTATCCACCTAATGGTCCCCTAACTCTTCACTGCTACCATACTAGAACGGGTGGCAGCAAAGACACCTGCCTTCTGCTGCTGCTGCTGTTGCAATTGCTATTGCGGATCGCAGTTTTCCTCTTCCTGAACGGGTCCAATTCCTTTGTGGACTTCACCGATCAGGCCTGCATTCTTCTGGGTCGGTGCTTGTTTATCATTGTTTCATCTTCGTTTTTACTTGTTCTGAACTTTTTTGGAGAAGTTGAAGTTTTTGATTGATTGTTTGGTTGGTAGATCTGTTGTAATGGTGATATAATGAGAATGAGAACCCTTTTTGGGTTTTGATCTAATTGGTAACCTGCATTTTGGGTTGGATTTAAAAGCTTAGAAAAAGACCCAATTTTTACAGCATTTGGGATGGATGCTATCTTATGTGTTTAATCAGAATTGAAGGGTGGTTTCAGTATGGGAAAAAAATGGTTTTTCTTTTTCTTTAATTTCTCAGCGTGAAATGGTGACTTTTTTTGCAGTCTAATGGTTGGATTAGAAGTATTATCTTGGAAAGTTTCAAGGAGAAAGCCAAAGCTAATTGGCTATTTGGTGTTTCTTGTTGTCTGTTGCTAGTTAGTTTAGTAGATGTTGCTGAGATGGTGTCCAATTTTGTGTTTCAATATGCAAAAAGGCATTTCTTCAAGATCAAAATATGTATGTTAAGATCTACTTGACACTGTGCAGGATTTTTTTTACTAGATATTCGGTTAAGATCCCTAATCATTCTGTTATCTGCTAAATTCGGTTAGTATTGTTTTACAAAAAATGTGAAATTGCTTGCATTCCAAAATGACAGTATACCAAGCAAATGTGAGTTCCCTTGTGTTCTTTATGTCCTTTGCTCATGTCAAATTTTGGTATTGTGTGTTTGTACTTGTACCAAAGGGTCTAGCTCCATGCTGTAGTCCTAATGCTCTATTCAATTTGGCATAACGAGTTGGGTTTGTGGCAGGACCATAACTGCTATTCTTACTTATTTTATGTTAAATTGATCTTGTGTACCATTTTAATCAAGTTCCCCTGCACTCGAGTGGTACATTTTTCCCTACTATTACTTCGACTAAATTGGCTACTTGTGTCATTTGCCTAGGATTAATACGTTAGGAGTTCTTGGAATAAAGGATGGAGATGCAGATTGGAAGAGTAGGGAACATCATAAAATGGAATTGTTTCCTCCATAAAGTTGTGTTGTGTCCTTTGCTTTGCTTGCCTTTGTATGGTTTTGAGGCCTGATGGAAGTACGTTGCTCGTGTGAAATTCTTAAATCAAGTTGTGACAATTCAATTATTGTCATTCATGATCGGTTCACGTTTGTGTTTCATTACTTCAGCTTGGTTCTAAAAGCTATTCTAAATTTTTCATCATGTGTAAATTCTTTCACTAGGTTTTGATCCTATTTGTATCTGCCTAATCATTCTTTCATTTCCTTTGATATGTCACACCATTTATAGTTTGGTGCCAAGATGGTGGCTCAGGGTTTCACAGTTGATTTAAACAAACCTCTTGTCTTCCAGGTGAAAACTCCTAATTCTTTTTATCTTTCACTTACAATATCTTTGGTCTTAATGCTTTAGTCTGAATACAGAGTTGAAATCTTTGCATGCCAAGCTATTATTCTTCTAGGAATTATGAATTATATTTACAGACTCTTAACTCATCCCTGGAACACCAGTGTCGGTGTAACAAGTGAAGGGTGCAGGTGTAATATCCGTGTCAAACATGGTCAAAATAAATTGATACTTGGCTTTTGGGTTGGCTGCTTGGTAGCTCTGAATTCGATCAGGTGTGAGATGAATGGGAAGAAGATCGGAACTTGCAGGAGAGGGAGATGAGAGGATATGGTGGTTTTGTTTCAGAGATTCACTGAAATCAAAGCGTATTAAAGAAAGGGAAAGGGTAAGCAAGGGAGTAGTAGATCTGAGAGAGATGAGAAGACTTCAATTTCAAAAGATAAAAGATAAGCAATTGAATATGTATCAGAAAGTTGAGAGTAACCTCATTGGCTCACATGACAATGATGTTGAATATATCACAAGTACTTTTATTGATTTTATATACTATACCAATTTCATTGTCTTCTCCACTACTTGATAGTCAAGCAAATAACACACTCCATGAGTAGCCTAATACCTTAAATCATATGTCTGTGGTCCACCCTTGCCTTTTCTCTGAAACTTTTCCTCCTCTCACTAGTTATCATTCAGAAGAGATTCAATAAAGTACACTATTAGCCAAAAAATATAATATATGTATATTATATATATAATATTATATATTATAATATAATTTGTATGTATGTATGTATGTATATGTATATGTATATGTATAAGTATATGTATATGTATATCTTCTCTACTATATCCAGATAAACCTGACTCTTTGGCGGTCCCAGTATCCCAAATTCTAGAAAGTTTATGAATCTGATACCTAGAGGAGCACCCAGACGTGACACCCATGCTAGAGTCCTTGTAATTAGTTCAGTGTCTTGCAGTCACTAGAAATGACAGATTCCTATGGTGAATAGAAGCAAAAGTTGAGTTAATGGCATCCCTTAATTTTGTCCTTCCCATGCAGTGAGTACTTAAATAAACTGTTGTTAGCAATATCATAGCCTGCCAGTTGCATTGTATTTTTATGCTCTAAATTTAGTGATGCAGCCATGTTTATCTTTCTATTCTCAGTTCAAAGAGGAAACTATAAGGTAGAGAAATGAAAACATCAACAGGTCTAAGTCCTGCATTTTTCTTCGCCGCCCCCCCCCCCCACCACCACAAAACAAATAAAACCCCCCAAGCCGTGAAAAGGACAAACAAAACTAGGCATAAAAAGTTTGTTGAACTGGGCAAGATGGCATTTTGCCTTATAATAGACCAATTCGTTTGTTTGACTAACATGCAGCAGAACATGTTTTCCTTTTTGACTTGTAACCTTTTCTAGCTGATGGATACTAGTGCTGCTGTTCCACATAAGAGATATATTTGTTTAAGTCAATTAAACCATACTTTAACTTTTTGAATTTGCTTTATGAAATTCTTTGAAATCTTACACAGGTAGGTCATCTTGGAGAATCTTATCAGGAGTGGGTTCACCAGCCTATAGTTAGCAAGGAAGGTCCCCGATTTTTTGGAAGTGACTTTTGGGAGGTATACTCTCTGGTGAATTTGATAATATGATTATTCATTTAGATTGACACTTGAATAATTATTATATGTATGTTATCAAGTCATGCTTCACAGAGCTGATGTTGATTTCATTTTTACTCGAAATAGTTTTTAACCCGCACAGAATGGTGGGTAATCCCCCTTGTTTGGCTCCCAGTTGTATGTTGGTTTGTTTCAAAGTCGATTGTGATGGGTCATACACTTCCTCAAATAGCTCTGACGGTGGTAACTGGAATCGGTGTATGGACTTTGCTAGAATACACTCTACATCGTTTCCTTTTCCACATCAAGACGAAAAGTTATTGGTTAGTCATTGCTATGTGTGTAGGCATGTTAATTGTTTGTCGTCTTTCTTGTCGGTGTTATTTGTATTTGTGTTTTTTTTCTTCTCTATGTAATGAAATATGTAAAAACTTGTTGTAGGGGAAATACCATACATTATCTTCTTCATGGTTGCCATCATAAGCACCCCATGGATGGTCTGCGCCTTGTCTTCCCTCCTGCTGCAACTGCTGTGCTGTGCTTACCTGTATGTTTCCTTCTGCAGCGTTTCGTTTTTTATTCATACTGTATAAAGCCTGTATTTTCTTTCTTCACTCCCTTCCCGTTACTAATAACTTGTGCTATGCTTTACAATATTCATAGTAAGGCTATTTGGTAGTTACTGGGATCCTCGCTTGTCTTTCAGACAAATGTTCCTGCCAGTAATTGACCAAGTCAGGTCATGTAATCATGCAATTTTTTTGACACATTTACTAAAAGTGCATAAAAGATACATGTGACTGAAAAGGATTCCAGGTCAGGGATATGAAATTTTCATAGGAATCTCAACAAACTGTGAGACTTGTTTTTGACTGTGACATACTGCTAGCAGCTGATTTCTGTACTATTCCTAAGTGAGTAGCCATTGCATCAAAGTTCTTCCCTTGCTAGCATTTAGGTTGAGGATGACATCGGGCTGGTGGCCACCAGATTCATGCCCCATGGGAGAGGGAGGGAGAGGGCAAGATGTTATCTGCTCCATAATTCTAGAAATACAATTTAGTAGCTACTGGGTTAGCAATGACATCTAAGAGGCACTGGACATGAATATTTGTTGTCTTCAAGGAGTAAGATACATGGAGGGAGAAAAATTTGCTTGTGACATTCCATTGAATATGTTGAAAATGTAGTTGCTTAGACTGGTACTGACCAGTACATAATGAACTTTCACCTACTGAAACTGTCTAAACAACAAGTTTGAGTCTGGTTTCAGTGTCTGATTTTCTGCCATTTTGGATGGTGGTTGTCTTAAAGTGCTCCAATTTACTCTTTCAGCTCTCACTGGAGGTTTGTTGAGCTTTAGGGTCTGTTTGATAACATAAAAAAGTGCTGAATCTGAATTTTTTCAGACATTCAGATGTTTTGAGTGTTTGATAAATGAAAATCTATTTGCTGAACTTGTTAAGCAGTGCTGAACCTGTGTGTATTTTTTTCAGCACAAGAATCCTAACTGAATGCTTAATTCTGATAAGAATCAATAGAATTATTTCAGCTATCTTATCTTATCTACCAAATCTACCATTGTTTGTTAATTATGTTCAAAATTCTTATCTAATTAAACAACATAATATTCTCTATCTAACGATTTTTAGTTTCTCTTTTCTCCCTTTTTAATGACTTTCACATATTCTCCATACTTCTCATATAATATATTTCATCTTTTATATTAATTTGATTTATAAATAAATATTGTCATTTTCATATCGAACAATTTTAAACTAATTAAATCATAGATTCTATTTCTTTTTTGAATGAAAGGATATAAGGGCAAAATTGTCAAATTAAACTTATTAAGCATTCAGCTATAAATATTTATCAAACAGTATAAATAGGTTTAGCATTAAAATTCAGACATTCATATATATTTTTCAGTGCTTAAAATTCAACAAATTAATTGTTTCAGTATTCAGATTTCAGAATTCAGATTCAGTTTTATCAAACGGAACCTTAGTTGATATTTTGTCTGTATGGAGTGAATATTTTGACTGAATTTATCCGAGATAACTGGAGAATGCGGTACATCATGTTCTAATGAGTACAGATAACAGAAAATTGTTTGAAAAGAAATGCAAATCCATTTTATGCTTGCCTTCAGCTACACGTGTCTGATAAGCAGTCTTAAACTCGGGCCTTTCTTCCAAGTCTTCCCCTTTTAGTTAATAATTCTTAGGAGTATATGCACAGCACATTCTTCTTCTTCTTCTGATACTTGTCTTCTTGTTTTGCAGTTCTACAACTTAGTAAAACTCATTTCTACTCCTTCTACTGCTCCTGCTTTGTTTGGAGGTGGTTTACTGGGTTATGTGATATATGATGTAACCCATTATTACTTGCACCATGGGCAGCCTACAAGTGAAGTGCCAAAAAACCTCAAGGTAAAGAGATACAAATCCATCAGAACAACTTGAGTCTCGTTACATTTCTCATTTACACGTGTGTAAAGAACAATCTACATACTAAAAATTATGTACAAACTCGGATCGTAGAAACATGCTATCATTTTAGTAGAAGCAATTTGCATAGACCTGCATTAGCCCCATATCTAGAATGATCTGTCATGAAGAAATCAAATTTTCCGTTGCCCGTATGAACCTGGAAGAAGGTAGGAATTTCTCCACTGCACAAGTGGTTTGATCTGCATATCTTTCTGATCATCTCTCTTTTGCAGAAATATCATTTGAATCATCACTTTCGTATCCAAAATAAAGGCTTTGGTATCACTTCCTCGTTATGGGATAAGGTCTTTGGAACACTACCAACCTCAGTGCCAGCTGAGAAGAGCAGATAGTTTGATGTGTAATAACTTAGTATTCGGCCAAATATTTCGTTCTCCAAATATTCTTTTTTATGCTATTATTTATATGCAGAATAGGAGTTTTCTAAGAAAAGTAGCAGATTTTGGTTTAAGGGAGGCAATGTAGAAAGTTAAACCAAGTCTTATTTAATTATTTAGTTCAGCGTCCAAAATTGGTGTGACGTCCGAGTCATATTTAGTCTCCTTGGGCTTACGTCGGTTAAAGTTTCCAAGTCCAATTGTATTCTCTTTTCCTTGATTGATTCGGTGTCCGGTGTTTGAGGAAGCGGGCGGTGGATATTTGAGGAATAAATTTGAGAGTTTGCCTCCTGAAACTTGTATTTTCCTACTCATGTACCATTACATTTCGTCTTCGCTTTTGGTGCGTGCCGTTGTTTTCTGTTTTATCTAATTGTTTCCGACTGCTTACTGAATTTGAGTCATAGTTATTAAATGCGGCTGGTAAGGAACCCAGCAGTAGGATTGGATCATTGGTTGAACGTGTGAGTATTAATTTAATATTTATAATTATAAAATAGCATTTTTAATATATATATAAAATATATAATAAAGTGCTTTTAGATACTAATTATTATACTTGGAAATATATATAATAAATATATAGATATTAATAAAAGATTTAATTTCATTTTATCCTACTTTAAATAAATAAATAATATAGTTAAGTATAAAACAAAATTTATATTGCTTGTTTCAAAAAAATATGGCATTATTTTTTCATTATTTTATTTTTTATTTAAAAACAAAGTAATTTTCTAACTAATCAAATATTGTCAATTTAAAAGTTAAAAGGATTAATTGTATAATAAAAAAATAAACAAGTTTATTAAAAAAATATTTAGTTATCAAATATAAACTAAGCAAGTGATAAAGTCTATACATATTTAAATGAAGATTTAATGTACAAATTTTATAAAAACATATATATATATATATATATATATAAATTGTTTCAAAAACAAAGACCCACAATTTAAAAAAATAAAAGAAAAAGTAAATCGGGTCAATCGAAAAATCGTGTAGTTTCTTGGTTGAACCACCTAGTCAAATGGGTTTCTCCAAATTTGATCGGGTCAACTTTTTGTCTGGTCTAACTAGAGATTTGCCCTGATCTAATGCTCAGCTCACCGGGTCGATCAGTTCAACCGTCAAGTCAGATAGAGTTTAACAACTGTGATTTCAGTTTGTGTGATTTATTTGTTGTTTTCCTGTGGGTTATTTTCCTACAATGAACGGTCTGTATGTGGACCAATGGTTTAGAATTCAGAAGGTAGAATGGAGATCAGAGAAGGCACCAGTTTTCTCTGATTTTTCAGGAAACATTCGGCTCAACCCAAAGAAAAGGAAATTTCCAATCAATCCATACACCATTTCTCAAAATGTAATTGTCAGGAATTCAAGCAGAATTCTTGAGATAGAGCTGCAATGCAGCTGTGGAACGAAGAACAAGAGAGGGAGAAAGGTAGGAGAGAAAGGAGAGGAGAGAGAGAGAGAGAGATAGAGAGTGAAAGCGTGAGGGAGAAGAATCAATTCTGTTATTTCTCTTCATGCCTCTGCAATTGCAGAGAGCTCATTATAAAGGAATGAGCTACACGATCACTAACCAACTTAACAAACTGACTTGCTGACGTCATCTGACTCAGCACCTTACCTACCAATAACAGAAACTGTTATTATTTATTACTATTTACAATTAAGCCCCCAAGTCCTGACAAACCCTTCCCCTTATGATTTGCCTTGTCCTCAAGGCTGGAATTGAGGAAACTGGTGATTGATAACAGATGCGTCTTCCCAAGAAGCTTCACAGGAGTCCATGTGAGACCACTTAATCAGATATTGGATCATAGGTTGATCCTTCCTGAGGATAACCCTCCTCTGCAATATTGCCTCAGGTTCTAGTATGCAGTGATCCTGCATATCAAACTCTGGTATAGTGGGGGTGGTGTGCTAATCCGAGCCAATCCTTTTCTTGAGCAAGAATATGTGAAAAATAGGATGTATCCCAGACCCCTCAGGTAACTTGAGCCTGTATGAAACCTGACCCACCTTTTTCAAAACCTCAAAAGGGCCATAATACTTAGCTGCTAGTTTAAGACTCATTCTGATGGCTAAGGATTGTTGCCTATAAGACTGCAACTTAAGGAAGACATAATCGCCAACTGCTAGGGTCCTTTCAGTTCTGTTCTGATTGGCAAAATAAGTCATTCGTTGTTGCGCCTTGTCCAATTTCTCCTTAATGGACTGAGAGATTCGAATTCTTTCCGGGACCAGGTCCTTGGCACCTGGGATAACTGTATCCTGATATGGTCCCAATGGTAAGTGTGATGGTTTATATCCATAGAGAACTTCAAATGGTGTAGTCTGCAGTTCGGAATGGAATGTAGTATTGTACCACAGCTCTGCTAAAGGCAGCCACTTGTACCAGTGAGTAGGATGTTTACTGGACATACATCTCAGGAAATTTTCTAAACATTGATTAAGCCTTTCTGATTGACCGTCTGTTTGGGGATGGTAGGAAGAGCTCAGGTGTAGTGCTACTCCCATCAATCTGAATAACTCCTGCCAAAATTTGCTAGTGAAAATTTTATCTCTATCACTGACAATAGACACTGGCAATCCATGTAGCTTGTATACACTGTCTAGGAAGAGCTGTGCAACCTGTGTGGCTGTAAAAGGATGTTTGAGTGCCAGAAAATGTGCATATTTTGTGAAGCGATCTATGACCACCAGAATGGTATCCATTCCCTGTGACATAGGTAACTTCTCAATGAAGTCCATGGTGAGGTGGAACCATGCCTTATCAGGAATAGTCAAAGCCTGCAACAAACCTGGGTAAGACACATTTTCATGCTTGCACCTCTGGCACATGTCACAAGCACTGACAAACTTGATCACATCTTGCTTCATTCCTTCCTAATAGAATACGACTTTCAGCTTCTGATAAGTCCCCCTTTGGCCTGAGTGCCCTCCCAGAGCAGTATCATGTACTGCCTTGAGTAAGGAGCTCCTAATATCATTTGCTAACCCTACTACCAATTTTCCCTTGTACTTAATGATGCCATCTAAGATCTGATAATCACTATGTGTGTGTGAGTCCAGCAGACATTGAGCTATAACAGATTGCCAGTGCTCATCCCCTTCATAGCTTCTGTATAATTCCTCCATCCATTTGGGTTTGACTGCAGAAATTGCTAGTAAGGAGTTCTCTGGCTGGTCTTCCTGGCCACAGAACGTTTTCCTAGATAGAGCATCAGCAGCAGTGTTGTCACTACCCTTCTTATACTGTATCTCATAGTCCAGGCCTAAAAGTTTAGTCAACCACTTGTGCTGCAGGGGTGTGGTTAACTTCTGTTCCAACAAATATTTTAATGACTGGTGATCAGTCTTAATTATGAAATGGTGTCCCACTAAATAATGTCTCCATTTGGTCACAGCTAACACCAAGGCCATTAACTCCTTCTCATAGACAGATAGATCCAAATTCCTTGTTGATAGAGCTCTACTGAGGTAAGCTATGGGATGAGAGTCCTGCTGCAACACTGCACCTATGCCTCCATTACTGGCATCTGTCTCAATCACAAATGGCCTCTCAAAATCTGGTAGTCTGAGAACTGGTGAAGTACACATGATTTGCTTAAGTTTTCTAAAGGCAGCATCTGCTTGTTCATTTCAGCAGAAGCTATCCTTTTTGAGTAGATCTGTCAATGGCCTACATATGATCCCATAATGTTTGATGAATCGCCTATAGTAGCCCGTAAGGCCTAGGAATCCCCTTAATGCCTTAACTGAGTTGGGGGTAGGCCAATCTAGAACATCTTTGATCTTTTCTTCTTCCATACTTACCCCCTCTGATGAAATCATATGTCCCAGATATTCAATCCTCTGCTGAGCAAATGAGCATTTAGACAGTTTGGCATACAGTTGATGCTCTCTCAGTACCTTCAATACCATCTCCAAGTGTCTCACATGCTGATCTAGATCTTTGCTGTAGACCAGTATGTCATCAAAAAATATTAACACAAACTTGCGCAGATATGGCTGAAAAACCTAATTCATTAATACCTGGAAAGTGGCTGGAGCATTTGTCAGCCCAAAAGGCATGACTAGGAATTCATAATGCCCTTCATGAATTTGGAAGGCAGTCTTATGCACATCTTGGATTTTAACTCTAACCTGGTGATACCCTGCCCTTAGGTCTAATTTGGAATGATATTTGGATCCACATAACTCAGCTATCAGCTCCTCAATATTAGGGATGGGATACTTGTCCTTGATAGTCAATTTATTCAGGTGCCTATAGTCAACACAAAAACGCCAGGTGCCATCTTTCTTTTTGACCAGCAACACAGGTGAAGCATAGGGACTATTACTATGCTTAATGATCCCACTGTCTAACATTTCCATAACTTGCCTTTCTATCTTAATTTTTTGTGAGTGAGGGTACCTGTAAGGCTTGATTTTGAAGGCCTGAGCATCTGATTTGAGGGATATGGCATGATCCAGACTTCTCTCTGGTGGTAAGCCTGTAGGTGCTGTAAACACATCCTTGTACTTGCCCAACAACTCCTTGACTTCAATAGGTGTCTCAGCGTTTGGATTTGTTCCCTGAGATATACTGTAACAGCTATGTTTGTAATTAATGAAGTTCCTGAGGTCCTTGTTTCTCAACAGATTGAGTTCAGCTTCTACCACACATCCCTGCAGGATGATTTCTTCCGCTTCACTATGAATAGCTATATTGAGCTTGTGGAAGTCAAATGTGATGGGGCTATAATGAGCCATCCAATCCACCCCTAAAATCAGATCCTATCCACCTAGCTCCATGACCCCCATGTCAAAACAGAATTTGTGATTATTAGTGGACCAAAGCACCTTAGGACTTTTAGTGCATCCTGATATCATTGAGCCATCCCCAATGACTAATGTGAAAGGAGTGGTGACCACATATGGCAATTCTAGAGCTTTAACCAGATGGTGGCTAATGTAGGTGTCTAAACTACCTATGTCCACCAGAATATGTATGGGAACTCCCCTGATTTCTCCCCTGAGAGTGATTGTTTTCCTCTTCAGTGCCTCAGAAAGTGCATGGAGTGATACCTCCATCAATTCTCCAGGGTTGCCTGTCCTTTCATCTTGCTCCCCTACAGCATCCAAGAATTCTCCTTCATCTTCCTCATCGACTACCATCAGGTTCAGTTGTCTGTTCTTGCACTGGTGCCCTGCCCCAAAACGTTCACCACACTTGAAGCACAGTCCATTATTCCTTCTAAATTGTATTTCTTGAGGCGATATTTTCCTGATTGGTGTAGCTGAACTAGTCTCACTTTTGATTACATTAGTCGGTGAAATTTTATAGGCATTTGGAACAGCAACAGTACTTTTGTATAAGCCAAACTTAGGATCAACAGGCGACTTTGGTAATTGCTTAGCAGATTTCTGCTGTAACCTCCAGGCTTCCTCCTGCAACCTGGCTAAGTCCATAGCATCTGACACCTTGTTTGGCTTCAACATTTTTACCATAGTCTTAATTTCATCTCGCAATCCACTAATGAAGCTTGAAACGAAATATGATTCGGATAGGTGAGGATTTTTAACTAACATCAACGATTTTAATTCCTCAAACCTTTCCTGGTAGTCCTCCATTGTCCCTACTTGCTGCAGTTTATTGAAATCTTCTACTACATCCCGAGCTCCTTTTTCCGCGAATCTCTCACCGAGCAATTCAGTGAATAGTTGCCAAGATAACTCTGGGAATTCCATTTTGATGCCTTGATACCATACATCCGCCTTACTGTCCAAAAACATCTCAACTACTTCCATTTGCTGGTCTGGAGGAATTTGGTAGGTGAGGAAATATTTCTGACATTTACGAAGCCAAATGCGTGGATTCTCTCCAGTGAAAAGAGGTAACTCAATCTTTGGGGGATTTGGTAAGAATACCTTGGAAGGCTTGGCTCTGGAGCACTGATTAACACCAAGCTCAGACTGGAGCTTCGTGTGTGCTGGGGGTGTTGGTAGAAATGGAGTTTTCTCTGGTTGAACTGCCTCATTTTTTTCCAATTGCTTCTCTCTGGCCATAATTTGGATCAATGCGTTGAGCTTCTGGTCCATGCCTGAGATTAATGCTCTCATTTCTTGGTTAGAATTCTCCATCTCTCCCCGCAATTGCTGCTGGACTTCTTGTTGATTCTGTTGGAGAGAGAAAATTGTTTGCAGAGCTTCCTGCAGTCGTACTTCCTGTTTCATCAATTGATCTTCCATATTCTTGAATCGTGTACCTTCCGCCATTGTTAATAGTTGCAATCAGTCCGAGAATCGCTGCTCTGGTACCAATTGTTAGGAATTCAAGTAGAATTCCTGAGATAGAGCTGCAATGCAGCTGTGGAACGAAGAACAAGAGAGGGAGAAGGGTAGGAGAGAAAGGAAAAGAGAGAGAGACAGAGAGTGAAAGCTTGAGGGAGAAGAATCAATTCTGTTATTTCTCTTCATGCCTCTGCAATTGCAGAGAGCTCATTATAAAGGAATGACCTACACGATCACTAACCAACTTAACAAACTGACCTGCTGACGTCATCTGACTCAGCACCTTAACCACCAATAACAGAAACTGTTATTATTTATTACTATTTACAATTAAGCCCCCAAGTCCTGACACTAATTCACATTTTGTTAAGTCAATTTGAGTTCGAGTTTTGACCAAGTCGGTTCACCATTTACTCAATTTGCTTGCAACATTGTACATGTCCATAGAACTCAAAAGGGACATTTTTGTAAAGCAAAGTCCCGAGTCAACAAATTTTTATTTTTGAAACACCGAGTCAACAATTTTTGGTATCTTGAAAACTCACTTGCAAATTCCAAAGAGACTGTTTGAGAGTGCTGATGGTTGTGGATATCTGATATAGCACATGCAAGTGAAGATGATTGAAAGGGGTTGGACGCAAGGTTTTCAAAATCGAGATTCTACTTAGGATCATTTTTGTGATTGCAGGATTGGATCGATAGATCCTATAAAAAATGTAAAAAAAATGCTCATACTAATAATTTTTAAATTTGCAATTCACATATAGAGCAATAAATAATGTAACTCATGTACAATTAATATAATAGTATAATCAATTAAGGCTAAAATTGTGCTATCTAAAATATTAGGGGTAGTCCAAAATAAAAATTTTGGAACTACATGTAACATATTGTAATGCATGTGATCAAACTAAAAATCTTGTTCTTTCTTATTTTAAAATCCAAACGTAATTAATGGACAAGATAGGTGGAAAAGTTGACTTATCTGTATATAGATCATTTAAGTATTTATTGATAAGATAATTAAACACTATGTATTTAGTTAATTATAACATTTATTAATGATTGCATCATTTGTTATATACAATAGCATAATTAAATATTGCAGACATAACGAAAAGTTTCAAATATATTTTCTTTGACTAAAATATTAGTATACAATAAACAAATAATTGAAGAAGATTATGATAACAGAAATTTGTGACAAAAAAATGTATTTTGGACTCAAAATTGTAGCCTACTACTTACTTACTTAGATATAACAAAAATAATTAATTTAGCTCTAAAGACTCTTCATCACACTAATTTACCACAATAAAAACTCCAAACAATACCCCTAAGTGATAACTTATATTATCTTCTTAATCTAGTGAAATACAAGGGTCAATTTTAAAGGTTCGCCAATTTTTGGGTAAGGAATTAGCATGAGACACTTACATGAGTTTAAAGCCCTTCAAATCTAGTTTCAACGCAACAAATGACATTCAATTCCAAGTTTTCCATGCAAAGTTACGGTGAAAATAGTGTTTCAGCATCCCATAAGCTACTTGGATGTAGTTATAGTGTTTCAGCTGCCCATAAGCTACTTTGACACAGATGGTCAAAGGTACATATTTTCTACTCTTGGGCCGAATTTGCATCAACATGGTGAAGCAAGCACTTCGCCAAATGAGTAAAGGAAATTTGGGTGTAAGACTTGGTAAGGTATATTAAGGTCAGACTCATAGGCCTTTCTACCCAAGAGCCAAGATTAGTGAAAAAGGCAGTGCTAACTGCTAACATTGTCAATTAACGAACGATGCAATTTTGCCCTCTTCAGCACTCTTTTTACTCCCACCAGCCACTATTTATGATTTGCCACTCTCAATGATTTCCTCCAATGGTGTTTCATGTCGGTTAAGTTCCCTCTCCCCTTAAAATAGAATAGAGTAGATTATAGAAATGTTATCGTTGCGACAAAAAAAAATACTCTTTTTACTCATCACCAAAGCGGGAACGGCCGCCTGCGAGACTCTCAAATATAACATGTGGCTTTGTCCAAGGGAAAAAAAATGTAAAAGAAATATGCAATTATATACTACTTGTTATCAAATTCAAGGGTATTTATACAAACTTTTTGATAGGACGTATAATTAGCAGTGTTTTGAAAACCGGACCGGACCGGCCGGTTCGATCGGTTGAACCGCGAACCGGCCATTGCACCGGTCCGGTTCTATGCTTGTGTTGACTTTGCCAGAAACCCGGTCAAACCCGGTAAAAACCGTGTGAACCGTATCGAACCGGATTGAACCGGTTTTCAAGTTTTTTTTTCTTTTTTCTTTTTTTTTTTTTTTACTTTTTGCAAAATGCTTCTATCAAGATTCGAACTCAAGACTTTTGCAATAGAAAACCAATGTAGTAACCATTGCACCATCACATCTTATTTGCTTCATTTGATAACTTATTTATATAAAACAAACATCTATATTTCATTTTTCCATTTTTCTTACAAAATTCCATCCTCTCATGACTCTTTCTTTTTAATCTTCAACTCTCTCTTTCTCTCTCATCTTTTCTTTTGTCACTTCCTTTTTAATCAAACCTCTTTAGTTTTAATATATTGATGTTTTCTTCTATCTTTTAATTTTGTTTTTATCCATTAAATTGAAAAAGTTAAAAAAGAATTATTTTTCTTTAACCCAAATTATTTAATGCCACAACCGCTCACTTTTATCTCATTTTTTGTTTCTTATCAAGTTTGCATTTCTATTTTCGATTCTCTTGACTTCTTTCGAACTCCAAACTTCCTTTTTTAAATTACAATCTTTAAATCTCAAAGACGTAAATTAAAATTTAAGTTCACAATGTCAAATTCTCATAGACGTGAATTTTGTATAATTTCAAAATATTGTGATATTTTTTGGTTGGATTTAAGATTTTTTTGGTAGATATAATTGAAATTAAGATGAAATTTATTTGTTT
Organism: Coffea eugenioides; assembly: GCF_003713205.1. Lineage (NCBI taxonomy): Eukaryota > Viridiplantae > Streptophyta > Magnoliopsida > Gentianales > Rubiaceae > Coffea > Coffea eugenioides. The sequence continues at coordinate 14,009,121 of NC_040043.1, read as the reverse complement.
TAACTTATAATTTAAAAAATTTATTTTTGAAAATCCAAATTATTCAAAAATAGTGAACTTTTCATCATATAAAGTTTTAAATTAGTCCATTGCATGTCTTAATTTGTGCATATATATATTTATATAAATTATTTTTAAAAAAATTCATTAAACCGAGGTTGAACCGGTCCGACCGGTTGAACCTCGACCCTTTCACCTCACCGGTTCAATTGACGGTCCGGGTTTTAAAACATTGATAATTAGACGTACAAAAAAAACCATACATTTAGTGGAGAAGCCGATATAAATGTTCTTTAATATACAAAATTGCACTGTCTTTGTTAATTAATCATTCTATTGCACCATTTTCACACATTTTTCAATGTAATAAGTGAAATCATCATCAAAAGGTGCTACAAAACTACGAAATAACCTTCAAACGTTATGTGATTTCTTAAAGTCTGAAAAAAATTTGTTGCGAGTGGTTTTCAAAATCTACATCTAGGGAAAAAAAACCACTTTTTGCACTTGTTGAAGTATTTCTCTCAACTTCTTTTTTTTTCATTGTTTTTGTTGGAAAGATCATTTGAATCACTCACCATACAAAGAAAATAGACATCTTGGAGCTTTACAAGTACTCTTAGATTCCCATCCCGGACTGCATTAGCCCGGAAGTCCCAGGAATTACCTCCCAAATTAGAGTTTATGACTACACTTAGAAAAGACTTAGCCAAAAATCCAATATTTTCAATATCTTCTAACACATATGACTACATATTTAGAAAATAACAAAAACTAACTAGCAGATGAACCCAATCCTTATCGGAAGCTCTTCTCTTTTACCAAAAGCCTCAATTTGAAGAAAGAAAGCAACAACAAAATTATTAGAGTTAATTACATTTACCTCCCTTGAGGTTTAACCGAACTACTGATCAAACCCTGAAGTTTGACCAAATAACAGATAGCCCCTTGGGAGTAACTTCTGTTAAATCTTGTAAACGGAATTATTGATAAAGACCAAAACCCCTATGTCCAAAATGTCATAGTTTTGACAAACCCTCATTAATCCCTTTTTAATTTCTTTTTTCTAATTTATCTTGATCTTCTTGGCTAATATTTTAGAGCAACTGTGATAGCAGCAGCAGCAGTATCTCCCTACTGCCTGACTTTTTAAGTGAAATTTGCATTTGGCCCACAGTGGCTATAGACCAATCAAAAGAAGGCAAACCAGTAGCACTCCTTTTCTTTCCCCAATGAAATCAAGCGCAAAACCCACAATAGTTATAACAAAATAATCATGCATAGAGCATAAACAAGCCTACAACGAAGCGAGGTTAGGAGCCTAAAGACCCCAAACCTCTAAACCCATTTCTAAGATTTTCAGTCAAAAAATTTGTTGAGCAAATTAGGACATTTGATAAACTATATCTTGTTGCTTTAGAATAGATTCGATGTACATGGGCATTTTTGAACTCTGATTAACACCATTTTTAATGGTGAAAGACATCAGGGTATTTTGATACATCTTTTCATTCAAAGGGTTTGGTTGTTATTTGGCTAAATTTTGAGGTTTATTTAGTAGTTTGACCAAACCTCAAGGGTGGTAAACGTAATAACCCAAATTATTAACACATCTGTATATATGCTTGCTTGTTATTTGTTACATATTTTGGATTGTTCACTAACAAGGCACCATTCATATCTCTATCTTTTCAGAATTTTTTTTTGTCTTATATATATCATATCATAAAGCACATTTTTTTGGAGAAGGAATGTAATCTGAGCTAAGTGGAGATTGAGTGCTAAACTCTTAGTAGGATGAACAAGAAAATTATGATTGGATTACTCATTATTTATAATTTTTTGTATTATTCCTTAAACATATTTTCAAACCACTTGTTATCTTCAAAATCACGTTTACATCTCATACATAATAAGACAAAAAATGTTACGGCAAATAATACAAAAAAACTTGTTTCAAATAACTTCCAATACAAAAAATCACCATTTTACCTCATATATCAAATCGATACAGTACATTTTTTTACAAAACTCTAAAAAATAGCAATCCAAATGGCTCCTTAGTCTTTCACCTGTTTTACTAAAGCCAATTTAGTTTCTCGATTTTTATTTTGTCAATTTAATCCTTAAACTTTAATTTCGTGTCCTACTTGATTCTCTTACGACTCTATTGCCATATGAAATCTTTCCAAAACAAAAAGGCACTAATAAAAAAATTTGAAAGACTAAAATGATCATTTCCTCAAGTTGTTCCAAGGACATTTTTCTTTTCTTTCTCTTTCCTTTTCTTTTTGGGATACTTTCAGAAACCTCCATCGAGGTTTCTGACAATTTCATTGGTGTCCTCTGAGGTTTTTAAAATTACACTCATCTCTCTTGGTTAGAATTGTGGGCCTAGTTACTTACCTCACATGGGGAGAAATTATTCATTTACCTTAAGACATAATGTCTTATTAGAAACTAGTATCTAACGATTAAGTAATTAGAACACTAATTAACTATTAGTAACTAATTAATGAAAATAACTGTTGAAATTATTTAATAATGAACGATGACTTGTAATTACAAAATAACACCAATTGATATACCTAATGACCCTATTTTGTGATTGATAGAATTTGACAATGACCAAAAATCAGCTGTACATAATGTGAGAAGAAGGACTTTGATAGAAGAAAAAAAAATAGGACAAAAGAAGGTTGTTCATGAGAATATTTTCTTTGAAACTCTTAAAGTTGTGACAGTTGGAAAGTAATTTTGTGGAAGTAAAGGCGAAAGAAAGGCAAAATTAGAAAATTTTTTCTATTAAAAAACACAAGAATTATAGCAAACATCACGTTAAAAGAGATGACTAGTTTGTTTTGCTAAATCTTGTGATCATTAGTGTAGTTTTCTTGTTTATTTGTGTTATCTAATTTATTGAATATGATCTTTTTGAATGGTGAAATGTGTGTATTAATTATTTGAAAAAATAACTGGTTTCGTCCCTCACATTTTGGAAAATATTGTTTTATCCATTACTTTTAAAACAAAGCAAATTCATCCCTAACATTTAAAAATTGAATCTATTGCATTCATGAACCCAACTTTCTAATATGAATCAAACCATTCAATAATCCAGTAACGAATTTCATGGATAGTATTGATGGATCACTTGGTCAACTCCATTACATTTACATGACATTTATTGAACCAAAAAATGAAAAAATAAAAAATTATAATAGAAAAGGCCGCTCTTTTGTCTTGGAATAGTAGAGTTTGTTTTTTAGGTAAATTTTTTCATGTACCGTTAGTGTATATACTTGTGAATCTAGATATATACCATACATACAAGTTTGTTATTTAAATTTCAATTGAAATGATGTGGTGGGTATTTAGACCTATCAATATATACAATGACAATATAGGAAAGAATAATCCTTCTTTTTTATGTTATAATTATTTATTTTCCTTTTTTGAGTTCATTAATTTTCATATGAATATTAAGTTGAGTTAACCAAATGATCTACCAATTATAACCTTGAAATTTGTAATCGGGTTGTTGGGTGATTGGACTTAGATTGAAAGTTGCGTACAGGGATGTAATAGTTTAGTTTTTAAATGTCAATAACGAATTCACTTCATTTTAAAAGCGAGGGACGAAAAGAATATTTTTATAAAATGTGAGGGATGAAACTAGTCATTTTTCTTAATTATTTCAAATTTTTAATTATTTTTATTCTTTTACTAATACAACTTATATATGCATAAGGAGTATTTATGAAATAAAAGTTTCATCTCTTTCCTTAAAGTATTTTTTAATGTTACTTTTTTAATTGGACTAATTTTGTTATCAAAACCTTAATCTCAACCAGGTTTGTGTAATTTTGCAAAATTCAGTGAATGCTAGTGCAATTGTCAAAAGCCTCAGGGAGGTTTCTTATATTGTCCCTAGAATTAAATGTACCAAAAAAAACTTGAAATTCAAAAGAAAACCGGCGGGAACAGGACTCTCAACAAGGAACAAACAAGACATGGACAGAGACAAGTATGAGTTGTATCTCCATCACCTTGCCAGGCTGTCAATCTCAAGATTCTAAAGTGCAAATCCGGTGGCTGATGGTGCCATTCCAGGTGCCGATATCAAAATCTAAGGTCAAGATCCATCCTTTCCCCAAAAATTTCTCCAAATATTCAAAAAAATAACTATTACTGATACTAATACTAGTAAATTAAGTAATAAATTATCCACCTAATGGTCCCTAACTCTTCACTGCTACCATACTAGAACGGGTGGCAGCAAAGACACCTGCCTTCTGCTGCTGCTGCTGTTGCAATTGCTATTGCGGATAGCAGTTTTCCTCTTCCTGAACGGGTCCAATTCCTTTGTGGACTTCACCGATCAGGCCTGCATTGTTCTGGGTCGGTGCTTGTTTATCATTGTTTCATCTTCGTTTTTACTTGTTCTGAACTTTTGGGGAGAAGTTGAAGTTTTTGATTGATTGTTTGGTTGGTAGATCTGTTGTAATGGTGATATAATGAGAACCCTTTTTGGGTTTTGATCTAATTGGTAACCTGCATTTTGGGTTGGATTTAAAAGCTTGGAAAAAGACCCAACTTTTACAGCATTTGGGATGGATGCTATCTTATGTGTTTAATCAGAATTGAAGGGTGGTTTCAGTATGGGAAAAAAATGGTTCTTGGAAAGTTTCAAGGAGAAAGCCAAAGCTAATTGGCTATTTGGTGTTTCTTGTTATCTGTTGCTAGTTAGTTTAGTAGATGGTGTCCAATATTATGTTTCAATATGCAAAAAGGCATTTCTTCAAGATCAATATATGTATGTTAAGATCTACTTGACACTGTGCAGGATTTTTTTACTAGATATTCGGTTAAGATCCCTAATCATTCTGTTATCTGCTAAATTCGGTTAGTATTGTTTTACAAAAAATGTGAAATAGCTTGCATTCCAAAATGACAGTATACCAAGCAAATGTGAGTTCCCTTGTGTTCTTTATGTCCTTTGCTCATGTCAAATTTTGGTATTGTGTGTTTTTACTTGTACCAAAGGGTCTAGCTCCATGCTGTAGTCCTAATGTTCTATTCAATTTGGCGTAACGAGTTGGGTTTGTGGCCGGACCATAACTGCTATTCTTACTTATTTTATGTTAAATTGATCTTGTGTACCATTTTAATCAAGTTCCTCTGCACTCGAGTGGTACATTTTTCCCTCCTATTACTTCGACTAAATTGGCTACTTGGGTCATTTGCCTAGGATTAATACGTTTGGAGTTCTTGGAATAAAGGATGGAGATGCAGATTGGAAGAGTAGGGAACATCATAAAATGGAATTGTTTCCTCCATAAAGTTGTGTTGTGTCCTTTGCTTTGCTTGCCTTTGTATAGTTTTGAGGCCTGATGGTAGTATGTTGCTCGTGTGAAATTCTTAAATCAAGTTGTGACAATTCAATTATTGTCATTCATGATCGGTTCATGTTCGTGTTTCATTGCTTCAGCTTGGTTCTAAAAGCTATTCTAAATTTTTCATCATGTGTAAATTCTTTCACTAGGTTTTGATCCTATTTGTATCTGCCTAATCATTCTTTCATTTCCTTTGATATGTCACACCATTTATAGTTTGGTGCCAAGATGGTGGCTCAGGGTTTCACAGTTGATTTAAACAAACCTCTTGTCTTCCAGGTGAAAACTCCTAATTCTTTTTATCTTTCACTTACAATATCTTTGGTCTTAATGCTTTAGTCTGAATACAGAGTTGAAATCTTTGCATGCCAAGCTATTATTCTTCTAGGAATTATGAATTATATTTACAGACTCTTAACTCATCCCTGGAACACCAGTGTCGGTGTAACAAGTGAAGGGTGCAGGTGTAATATCCGTGTCAAACATGGTCAAAATAAATTGATACTTGGCTTTTGGGTTGGCTGCTTGGTAGCTCTGAATTCGATCAGGTGTGAGATGAATGGGAAGAAGATCGGAACTTGCAGGAGAGGGAGATGAGAGGATATGGTGGTTTTGTTTCAGAGATTCACTGAAATCAAAGCGTATTAAAGAAAGGGAAAGGGTAAGCAAGGAGTAGTAGATGTGAGAGAGATGAGAAGACTTCAATTTCAAAAGATAAAAGATAAGCAATTGAATATGTATCAGAAAGTTGAGAGTAACCTCATTGGCTCACATGACAATGATGTTGAATATATCACAAGTACTTTTATTGATTTTATATACTATACCAATTTCATTGTCTTCTCCACTACTTGATAGTCAAGCAAATAACACACTCCATGAGTAGCCTAATACCTTAAATCATATGTCTGTGGTCCACCCTTGCCTTTTCTCTGAAACTTTTCCTCCTCTCACTAGTTATCATTCAGAAGAGATTCAATAAAGTACACTATTAGCCAAAAAATATAATATATGTATATTATATATATAATATTATATATTATAATATAATTTGTATGTATGTATGTATGTATATGTATATGTATATGTATAAGTATATGTATATGTATATCTTCTCTACTATATCCAGATAAACCTGACTCTTTGGCGGTCCCAGTATCCCAAATTCTAGAAAGTTTATGAATCTGATACCTAGAGGAGCACCCAGACGTGACACCCATGCTAGAGTCCTTGTAATTAGTTCAGTGTCTTGCAGTCACTAGAAATGACAGATTCCTATGGTGAATAGAAGCAAAAGTTGAGTTAATGGCATCCCTTAATTTTGTCCTTCCCATGCAGTGAGTACTTAAATAAACTGTTGTTAGCAATATCATAGCCTGCCAGTTGCATTGTATTTTTATGCTCTAAATTTAGTGATGCAGCCATGTTTATCTTTCTATTCTCAGTTCAAAGAGGAAACTATAAGGTAGAGAAATGAAAACATCAACAGGTCTAAGTCCTGCATTTTTCTTCGCCCCCCCCCCCCCCCACCACCCACAAAACAAATAAAACCCCCCCAAGCCGTGAAAAGGACAAACAAAACTAGGCATAAAAAGTTTGTTGAACTGGGCAAGATGGCATTTTGCCTTATAATAGACCAATTCTATTGTTTTACTAACATGCAGCAGAACATGTTTTCCTTTTTGACTTGTAACCTTTTCTAGCTGATGGATACTAGTGCTGCTGTTCCACATAAGAGATATATTTGTTTAAGTCAATTAAACCATACTTTAACTTTTTGAATTTGCTTTATGAAATTCTTTGAAATCTTACACAGGTAGGTCATCTTGGAGAATCTTATCAGGAGTGGGTTCACCAGCCTATAGTTAGCAAGGAAGGTCCCCGATTTTTTGGAAGTGACTTTTGGGAGGTATACTCTCTGGTGAATTTGATAATATGATTATTCATTTAGATTGACACTTGAATAATTATTATATGTATTTTATCAAGTCATGCTTCACAGAGCTGATGTTGATTTCATTTTTACTTGAAATAGTTTTTAACCCGCACAGAATGGTGGGTAATCCCCCTTGTTTGGCTCCCAGTTGTATGTTGGTTTGTTTCAAAGTCAATTGTGATGGGTCATACACTTCCTCAAATAGCTCTGACGGTGGTAACTGGAATCGGTGTATGGACTTTGCTAGAATACACTCTACATCGTTTCCTTTTCCACATCAAGACAAAAAGTTATTGGTTAGTCATTGCTATGTGTGTAGGCATGTTAATTGTTTGTCATCTTTCTTGTCGGTGTTATTTGTATTTGTGTTTTTTTTCTTCTCTATGTAATGAAATATGTAAAATCTTGTTGTAGGGGAAATACCATGCATTATCTTCTTCATGGTTGCCATCATAAGCACCCCATGGATGGTCTGCGCCTTGTCTTCCCTCCTGCTGCAACTGCTGTGCTGTGCTTCCCTGTATGTTTCCTTCTGCAGCGTTTCGTTTTCTATTCATACTGTATAAAGCCTGTATTTTCTTTCTTCACTCCCTTCCCGTTACTAATAACTCGTGCTATGCTTTACAATATTCATAGTAAGGCTATTTGGTAGTTACTGGGATCCTCGCATGTCTTTCAGACAAATGTTCAATTGACCAAGTCAGGTCATGTAATCATGCAATGTTTTTGACACATTTACTAAAAGTGCATAAAAGATACATGTGACTGAAAAGGATTCCAGGTCAGGGATATGAAATTTTCATAGGAATCTCAACAAACTGTGAGACTTGTTTTTGACTGTGACATACTGCTAGCAGCTGATTTCTGTACTATTCCTAAGTGAGTAGCCATTGCATCAAAGTTCTTCCCTTGCTAGCATTTAGGTTGAGGATGACATCGGGCTGGTGGCCACCAGATTCATGCCCCATGGGAGAGGGAGGGAGCGGGCAAGATGTTATCTGCTCCATAATTCTAGAAATACAATTTAGTAGCTACTGGGTTAGCAATGACATCTAAGAGGCACTGGACATGAATATTTGTTGTCTTCAAGGAGTAAGATGCATGGAGGGAGAAAAATTTGCTTGTGACATTCCATTGAATATGTTGAAAATGTAGTTGCTTAGACTGGTACTGACCAGTACATAATGAACTTTCACCTATTGAAACTGTCTAAACAAGAAGTTCGAGTCTGGTTTCAGTGTCTGATTTTCTGCCATTTTGGATGGTGGTTGTCTTAAAGTGCTCCAATTTACTCTTTCAGCTCTCACTGGAGGTTTCTTGAGCTTTAGTTGATATTTTGTCTGTATGGAGTGAATATTTTGACTGAATTTATCCGAGATAACTGGAGAATACGGTACATCATGTTCTAATGAGTACAGATAACAGAAAAATGTTTGAAAAGAAATGCAAATCCATTTTATGCTTGCCTTGGGCTACACGTGTCTGATAAGCAGTCTTAAACTCGGGCCTTTCTTCCAAGTCTGCCCGTTTTAGTTAATTCTTAGGAGTATATGCACAGCACATTCTTCTTCTTCTGATACTAATCTTCTGGTATTGCAGTTCTACAACTTTTTTAAACTCATTTCTACTCCTTCTACTGCTCCTGCTTTGTTTGGAGGTGGTTTACTGGGTTATGTGATGTATGATGTAACCCATTATTACTTGCACCATGGGCAGCCTACAAGTGAAGTGCCAAAAAACCTCAAGGTAAAGAGATACAAATCCATCAGAACAACTTGAGTCTCATTACATTTCTCATTTACATGTGTGTAAAAAACAATCTACATACTAAAAATTATGTACAAACTCGGATCGTAGATACTTGCTATCATTTTAGTAGAAACAATTTGCATAGACTTGCATTAGCCCCATAGCTAGAATTATCTGTCATGAACAAATCAAATTTTCCGTTGCCCGTATGAATTCTTGATTCAGTTGGGGCCGTTTTGTCACCTGAACCTGGAAGAAGGTAGGAATTTCTCCACTGCACAAGTGGTTTGATCTGCATATCTTTCTGATCATCTCTCTTTTGCAGAAATATCATTTGAATCATCACTTTCGTATCCAAAATAAAGGCTTTGGTATCACTTCCTCATTATGGGATAAGGTCTTTGGAACAGTACCAACCTCAATGCCAGCTGAGAAGAGCAGATAGTTTGATGTGTAATAACTTAGTATTCGGCCGCGATCATTCGAAGCACATAGCAGATTTTAAGGTCTATGTCGTTCTCCAAATATTCTTTCTTATGCTATTATTCTTTCTAAGAAAAGTAGCAGATTTTGGTTTAAGGGAGGCAATGTAGAAAGTTAAACCAAGTCTTATTTAATTATTTAGTTCAGCGTCCAAAATTGGTGTGACGTCCGAGTCGTATTTAGTCTCCTTGGGCTTATGTCGGTTAAAGTGTCCGAGTCCAATTGTATTATCTTTTCCTTGATTGATTCGGTGTCCAGTGTTTTAGGGAACTAGTAATATCTATAGATATATGTGCTCATGTTTGAGGAATAAATTTGAGAGTTTGCCTCCTGAAACTTGTATTTTCCTACTCATGTACCATTACATTTCGTCTTCGCTTTTGGTGCGTGCCGTTGTTTTCTGTTTTATCTAATTGTTTCCGACTGCTTACTGAATTAGAGTCATAGTTAGAGGTGGCAATATGGATAAATGGTTCATAATTGGTTTTGACTTAATGGATGGTGGATGAAATTTATCCAATCCATTTAAATCCATTTAATAAATGGATCTAAATGGATGGATCTAAATGGATTAAATAAAATCCAATTATCCATTTATAATCCATTTAAATATTTTGGTTACTTTTTTTTTGTATTACCATTTCTTGTAATATGAAGATACTTTTTTATGTACTCGTAAATTTTAGGTGTAGTTGGATGAGAAAGATGGCAAAATACTTAGATTTTTCATTTAAGAATTTAGGTAGTATTTTGGTCTAATTTAAGAACAATTGGTCTAATTTGGTTACCGTAATTTATAAATAAAATTTTCAAATGTTATTTAACCTATATCATAAATATAATTTTTAATTTTTTTTATCTCATACACGTCATGTCACAAAAAATTTATAATATTCTTTCAAATACAACCAGTGATTGGAAAGTTTTCTGGGTTTAAATTAAAGAAACAGTGAGGGAACCCAGCTAGGAATAGGAGGGAAGGTTATGGTGGGGGCTCAAAAAGGGGGGGGGTGGGGGTGGGGGTTCCCAAATTGAGTTCGTTGATGCGGTCCGCCGCATGATTGGGGAGCATGGAGGACTACACTGTCATATATTTCTTGCTTGCAAGTTTTGATCATGATTGGCTACTTTTATTTGGTTTTTAAATAAATGGATATATGTGGTTTTTGTGGATAATCCATATAAATTCATTTAATATAATGGTTTTACTTTGGTCAACCATTTAAAACCAATATCATAAATGGATAATCCAAATCCATTTAATTATGAATTATATGGATGGATAAATGGATCTCAATCCAAATTGCCACCTCTAGTCATAGTTATTAAACGCGGCCCGGTAAGGAACCCAGCAGTAGGATTGGATCACTGGTTGAACGGGTGAGTATTAATTTAATATTTATAATTATAAAATTGCATTTTTAATATATATATAAACCATATAATAAAGTGCTTTTAGATACTAATTATTATACTTGGAAATATATATAATAAATATATAGATATTACTAAAAGATCTAATTTCATTTTATCCTACTTTTAAATAAATAAATAATATAGTCAAGTATAAAACAAAAATTATATCGCTTGTTTTATAAAATATAGCATTATTTTTTATTATTATATTTTTTTATTTAAAAATAAAGTAATTTTCTAACTAATCAAATATTGTTAGTATAAAAGTTAAAGGGATTAATTGTATAAAAAAAATAACTAATTTTATTTTTAAAAAATTTAGATATCAAATATAAACTAAGAAAGTGATAAAGTCTATACATAGTTAAATGAAGATCTAATGTACAAATCTTATAAAAAAGAATAATATATTTTGTTTCAAAAACAAAGACCCATAATTAAGAAAAAAAATAAATCGGGTCAATTGAAAAATTAGGTAGATTCTTGGTTGAATCACTGGGTCAAATGGGTTTGTCAGAATTTGATTGGATTAATTTCTTGTTCAATCAAACTAGAGACCCAGTCCGGTCTAATGTCCGGATCATCGAGTCAATCGGTTCAACCGTCGAACTGGATCGAGTTTAATAACTATGATTTGAGTTTGTGAGATTTATTTGTTGTTTTCTTGTGGGTTATTTTCCTACAATGAATGATCTCTATGTGGATTGATGGTTTAGAATTCAGAAGGTAGAATGGAGATTAGCCTTCTCTGATTTTTCAGGAAATTTTCGGCTCAACCCAATAGAAAAGGAAATTTCCAATCAATCAATTCACCATTTCTCAAATTGTAATTCACATTTTGTTAAGTCAATTTGAGTTCGAGCTTTGACCAAGCCAGTTCACCAGTAACTCAATTTGCTCGCAACATTATACATGTCCATAGAATTCAAAAGGGACATTATTGTAAAGCAAAGTCCCGAGTCAACAGTTTTTGGTATCTTGAAAACTCACTTGCAAATTCCAAAGAGACTGTTTGAGAGTGCTGTTGGTTGTGGATATATGATATAGCACATGCAAGTGAAGATGATTGAAAGGGGTCGGACGCAAGGTTTTCAAAATCAAGATTCTACTTAGGATCGTTTTTGTGGTTGCAGGATTGGATCGATAGATCCTATAAAAAATGTAAAAAAATGCTCATACTAATAATTTTTAAATTTGCAATTCACATATAGAGCAATAAATAATGTAACTCATGTACAATTAATATAATAGTATAATCAATTAAGGCTAAAATTGTGCTATCTAAAATATTAGGGGTAGTCCAAAATAAAAATTTTGGAACTACATGTAACATATTGTAATGCATGTGATCAAACTAAAAATCTTGTTCTTTCTTATTTTAAAATCCAAACGTAATTAATGGACAAGATAGGTGGAAAAGTTGACTTATCTGTATATAGATCACTAGGGGGAGTGTCCGCGCATCGCGCGGGTGTTTGGTCCTTGTGGGAAAGGAGGTTTTTTTGTTGAACAAATAATAATACATTGTGAGAAGAAATAAATCAATCAATTCACACAGTGTTACAATAAAACTGTATCAAATTGAAGGTCGTTGATAATGCAGAAAAGTAGAGCAACACAGAAAGCTAACCTTATTCCAGAATCTCCATCGAGAGCTCTTACTTCCTATTGCTGCAAACCTATAAGATTATAACCAACCCAGACCAATTGGAGTTAAGCACCACGATAAGAGTCGCTAATTGTAGGTACTAAGAACACACCGACAAAATTAAGAGAGAAACTAAAAAATTGAGGGGGGTGAAATCTAACCTCACTTTGAACCACCAGGAGTAGTTGGGACTGAAGAGCATTCTGAGTTGATTAGTATGAAGTCAGGTAGAATTATCCCAATCCTAGAAAGCAAACAGGGAGAAACTGATAATCAACCGTTTAGGCATTAACATTAGGGGTGGCAATTTTCGACACGACCTGAAAACATGACACGAACCTAACACGAAATTAATGGATTTGGGTTGAAGTTTCGCGGGTTCGGGTCAGAATCGGGTTGAACCCCGATGGACCCGAAAAGAAAATGGGTCAAATTCGGGTCAACCCGTGGGTGACCTGATATGACCCGATAACCAGTTTTATGACTTAAAAATAATTTAATAAATATAAAAATTATTTTATCTAACTAAACTAAGTTATTCTTTTTTTCCAAAGGCATTAATCACTTAGTTCTAAATGAATTTATTTAACTTGTGTGAAGTTGAAATTATTATATTTGGACAAATAATGTATTATATTATTTTTTACTTTTATACTGTTTTAATTTATTTTATATTTGGTTTGGGATAAAACACTTTTACAGTGTTTTAATTTATTTTAGATTTGGTTTGGGATTATTTATTTAATTTTTTATTACTTGATTATGTAATTAGTCTTGTACAAAATTGATTTTATTAGAAATTACAGTAATAAATTAATAAATTAAAATTAAATTTCGGATCATTTCGGGTCGATCCGCCAACCCGCCAACCCGAAATTTTTGAATTCGTGTCACGTATTCTGACCCGTTTCGGGTTGGCGGGTCAGGTTCAGGTCAGCGGGTTTTCTGTTATACCCGGGTCTTAACCCGACCCGTCAACCTGAAACGGACCCGATTGCCACCCCTAATTAACATACCAACAGTTGGCAATTGAATTGGGTGTAATTAATAATGAAATAATAGGTAATTTCAGAGTTGATCTCGGATGGAAGAGAAAACGATGAGGCAAATCGTTGTAGACACAGGCAAAAAGGGAAAACTTAACTCCTGAAACTGAAAGGGGATAAACTGACCAACGTTTGTGGCTCATAAATGCAGATTATAAATGATAGAGAAATAGGTTCCTACCATTGATAGAGAAATCGTTGGCTCATTTCCTAAATCCGATTGCCATTCAAACGCTTCAGACAAAGCAACATCTCAAACGGTTATCTGCGGCTGAAAAGGGGAATTATTGGTAGTTAAGGGATATTCCGGTAATTACACCAACACACAAGCAAATATGGGTTGTACAAAATACAAAAATAATTGCACACTAATTAAACATTCCATCAATACCCAGATGGCTCATCAATGACAACTTTAAACGTATTAAAATGGGGTTATTTCAGTAAACATACCCAAATACATGCTTCCTTAACTTGTACCTAAAGTTTTTAAACTAATACACAATATTTCACATTTCCAAAAATCCTCCACCTATGCGGTTGAAATTCAACCTATTCTTTGACCAAAACTCAATCTTATATAGTATAAGGATTTAAGTATTTATTGATAAGATAATTAAACACTATGTATTTAGTTAATTATAACATTTATTAATGATTGCATCATTTGTTATATACAACAGCATAATTAAATATTGCGGACATAACGAAAAGTTTCAAATATATTTTCTTTGCCTAAAATATTAGTATACAATAAACAAATAATTGAAGAAGATTATGATAACAGAAATTTGTGACAAAAACATGTATTTTGGACTCAAAATTGTAGCCTACTACTTACTTACTTAGATATAACAAAAATAATTAATTTAGCTCTAAAGACTCTTCATCATACTAATTTACCACAATACAAGCTCCAAACAATAGCCCTAAGTGATAATTTATATTATCTTCTTAATCTAGTGAAATACAAGGGTCAATTTTAAAGGTTTGCCAATTTTTGGGTAAGGAATTAGCATGAGACACTTACATGAGTTTAAAGCCCTTCAAATCTAGTTTCCAACGCAACAAATGACATTCAATTCCAAGTTTTCCATGCAAAGTTAAGGTGAAAATAGTAGTGTTTCAGCATCCCATAAGCTACTTGGATGTAGTTATAGTGTTTCAGCTGCCCATAAGCTACTTTGACACAGATGGTCAAAGATACAGATTTTCTACTCCTGGGACGAATTTGCATCAACATGGTGAAGCAAGCACTTCGCCAAATGAGTAAAGGAAATTTGGGTGTAAGACTTGGTACGGTATATTAAGGTCAGACTCATAGGCCTTTCTACCCAAGAGCCAAGATTAGTGAAAAAGGCAGTGCTAACTGCTAACATTGAGTGCGTTTGGATTGCTCTAATCTGAATAAATTACTGATAATGCGGCGAAGGATGTTTGGACAGGTTAAATAATCCAGCAAATGTACTCACACCTGATTTTTTTCCCAACTCTTGCCACGTAAGCATTTTTTTAGTACTTTACCTCAACACTTAATGGATGAACGGCTGAAGATTACTTCCCGTTATTTTTGTCCTTTTGTGTATGCACGTTGTGCCACAGTGCAAATCACACAAAGCTGCAGGACGCTTTACTCTTTACGAATCAACCACCCGGCAGCTTGAGCATTTACAAAACTAAAGAACAGTTGTCTCTCTCCACCAAATATCCATAGCCGTCGAAAGCATGTGCATCTGAAGTACCTTTCGCAGGCGTTGGCAAGCCTCAAGTTTGAGGACGAAGAGTTGATTTCTTCAATTCAAGGCAAAGCACCGATCAATTAACAAATTTTTAGCGAGATCGACGGATAATTTGCTAATTCGGCGAAGGAAAAAAAGGTTTTGGCAGAAAAATTCCAGCTAAATCCAAGGTATTTCCTCAATCTTTCACTTTTATTTTCTCCGCGGGTCAAGAAGCCTTCATTTTCTATAGCTGCACTGCAGGTGACCTTCTTTTAGCTTGCTGGGAAGTTACTCTTCGAAACAACTAATTTGCACCGACCCAGATTTGCATGTTTTGACCTGTTGTTATGGGCTGATGTTCTGATGAAGTATAGACCAAAAAACCTATTTTTAGATCCAAATAGTGGCGGATCTGATCATCTAGTGTAGTTGTATTAAGTTGGTCATTTATGACCTGTTAATTGTTGATGCCTTAAAAATTCTGGATATAATTTAAATTGTTTAACTTGTTTGAATGTGGATCGTGGTACTAGAGTTTTTTCAGATTTCTCTGAAGTTCATCAGTTAGCAACAAAATAATTGGATCTAACAAAAGATCTGCTATTCATAATTGTTACGCAAAGCAATTAACCAACAATTACATATCAACGGATTTGACATTGTAGTGCATTTTTTCGTTTCGCACAAGGAAAGAAAAAACAATCCGAAGTAGGCCATATCTGTACTTATTTCTGTGTTTTGGCTGCCAGATTTTCAAATTAGTTGAATCAACTGGATAGAATCTTATCTGATATTATGTGGATAAAACTAATAATTTATTTCAGTACCAATGGCTGTTTCACTAGTAGTTCCCCATGTTAGAATTTCTGCTTAAAAACAAATACCTATTAAGTGGCATATGGTGGTATTAGGATTTTGATTGCCAGTGGTACATGTTACACATCAATGGGAGTGGCTCTAGTTTATTATGCTCAGTTTTTTCCTAAGAGAATGGAGAGGCTAGGGCGTAAATTCTATCTCTGGTTGTGGCGGATATTTTTTTAATTTTTTTGTATACTGCTGCTCTGTTTTTTATCTCCAAACGGCTCAAGATTGCTTGGTTGTCTAATAGAGAGTTTATAAATTGCACGTTACTCTGTGGTAGCATGGGTGTCCGATTATTTATCCTGTATAATATTTATTTATCCTGTAAATGGGTGTGATTGGCATGGGTGTCTGAGGGGTCATCTCTATTTGCATGCAGCCAGGGAACGAATATCAACAGAAATTAAGAGACTTGAAAGATCCCGGTTTTAGATCCATAGGTCTGGAAATGTATATGTAGCGAGATGGAACGGTTTGTTATTATTTCTGCACAAATATTTGTTCCAGGTCATTGAAGCTAAAATTGCTTAAAAGTTAATTGAAATTGAAGAGGCACTAAGTTATTATTTTGTTGATTAGAAATGAGACTGTTGTAGCATCTGTTCAAATGCATTCATTCATTTCCGCTTACACTCAGAACGAAAAATGAAAAAAATGGACTTATGAAAATAAATTTCCTTTGCTGTATTCATTCTTTAGCTTGAACGGATATTTGGTGTGGACTTTGTTCAAAAGTGGGCTCAGTAGTAAAAGTAAAAAAAAAATGACATCTGCTGCACCTGTTTTGGATATAGGTATTGCAATTTGCGTTGCTATGTGTTCGATTGGCTCAATACAGCGCTCATTCAACCAATGACCGCAGCTAAAAAAAAAATTGACTCCCATTGTAAGTCCCTCTAACCTTTATAAGTATCAAATATTCGTACCAATCGTGTATAACTGAAATCAATTCTTGTATTTGTAGCCTCTCCTACTAGCTGCACATCCTTTGAGTCTTCCAGCTCATCCATCGCTTCAAATAACTATCAACTGTGTATGGAGAACTACAATCAACATGTAAACCACGTTTGCCCTTAACACTACTACTATTCTATTTACTAATTTTTGGGGCAGAATTAGTCACATTTACCTGCCATGTTTTAACTTTTAATGGCAAAATTTGTGCGCTTATATGTAGCAGATGAACGAGAAGTTGCAGTGGACTTCTACCATGGACTTCAACTTCATCACCACCTATGTTGAGTGGAAGCAAACGAAGAAATGGGACAATCACAAGACAAATGACCAGAATTATGATATGCTTGCCACATGTTTGCGGGAACAATTTGAGATGCAAGTCACCGGAGGCCAATGCCAATCAAGAATGTATAGGTTTAGGAAGAAGTGGAACGTGTTTGCCAATCTTCGTGGTTTGTCATCGAAAGCGGAGACTGGGATTGGCTGGGATGAAGAGAATAACTGCTTTACGGCTTCAGACGAGCACTGGGCCCAAATGGAAGCGGTAATATTTTATTGAAATACCTGCTGCTTATTCTTTCTTTTTTTTTGTGCCCAACTTGCTGCCATACTAATAGCTATGCAGACTAGTGTTGAGCCGAAGTGTATACCAAAAACACTTAATCAATTTTTAGATGATGGCAGTTAATAATCAAACCAGGTTTATTGCTTTCACCAACCACTTTCAGCGTGTTGTATCGTTGCGTTTTTTTTAACATAAGCATATTATTTGAGAAAGCTTCTATCATATTACAGGGGCGTACATTCCTCCTACTTCTCATAAATTTAAATGTTGGAGGAGAACTAACTTTTTTGTTTTGCATTGTCTAGGTGAACAAAGAGTACAAAGACTTCAAATTGGCTGGAAGTTGCTTCCTATATGATCTGTATACTCCAACAACATTGGGAAAAACTGCAACAGGCAGCTATGCACAATCTGCAAAGCAACCTATCCCCGAGGGCGAACACCGACGGCCAGTTGTTGGAAAGCCACAAAACAGCAAAGGAAAGGCTGCAGCCTCAAGTTCAGCTGCCTCTGGCTACCAGCAGTACCCTTGGGAGGGAGAGGACGTATACTACGTACCTCCGGTACCTGGAGCGGCATCTGGAAAGCGTCCTGCCTCAAGTCTTGGCACTCCCGGAGATCGTGAGGGATCTAGAGGTGCTAAATCAACAAGATCATCTAGTGATAGGGAAAGACTAGATGATGCAATCAGCAAAATCTCTCGCGTCACCACCGCTTCGCATGAATTTAATCAAAGTCGGTATGAAGAGGAAGCAGAATACAGTGTACCGGTAGTTCAAGACATGGTGAAAAATATGCAACTTCCAAAATCGGTTAAGCTGAAAGCGACAATGTACTTTGCCGAAAGAAGAAATGCGGGACAAAGATGTGCATTCGTACGCTTTGATGACGCCGAGCGCTATGATTACATTGAACTCATTATGGAGGAGCTTCGCTATGGCAAGCCCCCACAGTGAAGCATCAGATCTGTGCACAACGGCTTCTGTCAATTTCCTTTGTCAGCTTGTGTCAATTTCCTTTGTTTGCTTGAAATTTCTGGAATGGTGGCTGAACTTTACTTAGCTTCTGTATCGGTTGCTTCTTTATTATGTGTTCTGGACTGCAATTCCTAGACTTGTGTCTTGAGATGTAGCATTTGTTAAAAACAAATGAGTGTACTTTCTTGAATGAGTGTATGTTGAGTGTATTTATTTGGTTATTCAAAATGCGGTCATTGTAGAATTAATGGGTGGCAGTGGACTATCCTATTATGTATTTACAATTGAGTGTACTTATGGGGTGGCTGCCGACAGCTTGTTGAGCTTTTATAAATGGGTGGCATCAGGCTTGTAGCCACCAATTTTCTGTACAGGTTTTTCGGCCTTAATGAACGGCCACTTGTTGTGTATTAGTGCAGGTGCTTGAGTGAATTGTGAAATTGGTAAATCAATAGTGACGTGGCTTATGTTTGCTTGGTCTTTATAAAGGGGACATGGGAAGGATTTGTGTAATCCCAAAAGTACGGTTGCAAGTGTTAGGACATTTCAAGGCTAGATATCGTACAATTGCATCAAAAGTCCCACACCTTCTCAATTTTAACTTCAATTTATTGTGAGAATTCGAGGTTCTTGATTTGTGTCTGATTTTTATTCACTATTTTTAGGTCTGACTGATTGCTGGATACTTGCTAGTTCCCACAAAAAAAAAGAAGCATTGCTTTAGTTTCTGTTTCTGAAAAGTTCTTCCCTTTCTGTTCCCAGCTGCAAGATTCCTACTAGGCTACTACAAGCAGATATAAGTTGGTATATCTATTTTTGCACACTCTCCCTGTCTGTTTGCTTAGCATATCTAAATCAATTCTGGCTTTCTTTACTTTTTTTTAAACACATAATCAATACCGCGTTTCCCTTGCAGCTTGGATGACCAAATTTTTACCATGTTTAATAAATTCGCAGAAAACAACTGCCGAAGCTGAATATTCACTGTTACCTGAATAACCCACACACCATTATATTAAACTTTCTGGGTCCACCAATGACTATCCTAACTAAAAGATTCTTAAATCATTTAATTGACAGCTGAAAGATGGGTGGTTATAATTTCAATAAAAGGTTCTGAAGCAAGAAACTGGAACACCTCCAGTTTCAAACTTGTTACTTTACGAATTTATTCCATCTTCAAATATAAATCAGCAAGATTGTGAATCTTGCAAGCAAAGGCTAGGTATCCTATCCACTTAATGTAATTGCAAGAATCACATAAACATGCTTTTGATTTTAGAGTATCGTAAAGAATTTTACTAAGGTGTTCCACAAATTAACTACAACTCCTGATCAAATCCTGTCTGGGAATCATGAGTGCTTTTTCTTAAAGCACTCAAGGTACGAACCTCAACTTAAAATGGCAATGTACATTAGTTTGTCTTTTATCTTAAAGCACTCAAGGTACCAACCAAAAGTCCCACGCATGTAAAGCACTAGTGTTTTGTCTATTCTACAAAATTCAATGTAGTCACGATAGAGAGTCAGGAATATATACACATTGGGGAAAAAAAAAGCACTAGTGTTTTGTCTATTCTACAAAATTCAATGTAGTCACCATAGAGAATCAGGAATATATACACATTGGGGGAAAAGAGCCGACAACCTGTACAATGATAGCAAAAGCAGCCTGGTGGGAGTGGTCATATCTGGTAAGCCTTGGCATGTGAAACAATTATCCAAAGGAATGACACCAACGGCCAAAAGTTGGAACGGTGGCATATTTTGTCAACAAGGGCCCGGGTACAAGAACAATAATGCGCCCGTGCTTTGAAAAGATAGCAAGTCTCTAGAGCTCTATATGTTAACAAGAGCCCGTGTCTATGCATATCATACATTACAATTGTCTACTTTGGGGGAAAGTAGCAAGAAGCACTCTACTGCTTTGAAGACAAAGCTGCCGTTCGTCGAACGACATAACAGAACGCCCGTGAGTAGAAGGTTTAAGTATCGGCTCTCAGTTTTTTTTTAATAAAAGCTCCCTTGTTCAGTTCTTGCTTAACTCCGTTGTTGTAATATTCGAAGGAGAAAGCCCACTTGGTGTAACTATATACTCTCTTGCTGTGCGTTTACTCCAGGAGATATGAATCGCTTCCGAAATAGTAGTTCAAGCAATGACGAACCATCAGATGATGACCAGGATGCCTTGCTACTTGGACTTGCAGCTGAGTTGATACTTCTACATCCGGAGGCAGAAAGGTATGGAGGTCCGAAACTCAAAATTCCACACCATGATGGCTCACTCACAGGGCGTCAATGGGTTGAGGAGTTGATCAATGGTCACTACAGACGAATTATCGAAAATTGTCGTATTTCGGTTGACAATTTCCTCCTACTTTGTGACATACTAAAGAACAATAATTACGTACCTCAAAACTATCAAAAACGAGTGGAAATTGAGGAGGCACTGGCCATGGCTTTGGTAATGGTAAGTCATAGTGCCTGACAACGAGTTTTGGCAGAGCGTTTCAATAGATCAACGGAGACAATTAACCGCAATGTAAGGGAGGTCCTGCGCGGTCTTTGTATGTTTGCTTCACAAATAATTCGCCCTTTTGACTACGATCAGGTGCATCCAAGGATCGGGAATTCGACAAAATACTACCCGTGGTTCAAGGTTAAGCTGTGAATGATCTAAATTCAAAATGACAAATTTTGGCAGTGATCTTCCATCTGAAAACTCACAACATATTTGTAAGAGAGAAATTAAAAATGTTATCTTGTTTATTATGCAGGATGCAGTGGGAGCAATTGATGACACTCACATTCCGGCGTGCCCACCCTCAGGTCATCAAATGGCGTATACAAATCGACATGGATTTCAGTCGCAAAATCTACTGGCAGTATGTGATTTCGATATGCGATTCACGTACATATATGCTGGGTGGGAGGGAAGTGCACACGATGCCCGAGTGTTAGATGATGCTCTGTCACACCCGTCAGACTTTCCAATGGCACCTGAAGGTAACTCTCTTGTATTATATTTGCTGCACCTATTTAAGTATATGCTACTTTTTGGATGGTGTACATAAATCATTTACTACACTTTTGTCACACATAAGTCCATAAAATAGTGGATTTATTTTTTTGGCTTGTGCTATTAACAACTACTTACGAATATAGCATTTTTGAAAAGTAATTTTAGAACTTTAAAAAAATTCCGGATATTTCAGTAAGACGATAATTTTTTAAATTATAAATCTCTGTTTGTTCTATTTAAATTAGCTGGATTTTAAACAAGGTAGTATATTTTTTAGTGGTATTTTATTGGTCAACATATAGTACTATAAAGTTGAAGCAATAAAAGGTAAACTGCCATCATAAAACTGACACCTGTCGTTTTTCGATTTAAGGTAAATACTACCTTGTAGATGCTGCATATAAGAATGTTCCAGGCTTTTTACCGCCGTATAAGAATGCAGCACGGGCCGGTCCAGAAAAAATTTTATTTAATACGCGCCACTCGGAACTTAGAAATGTCATTGAACGAACCTTTGGAGTTCTGAAGAACAGATTTAAATTTTTGAAGGGACCGGTTCCAAATTTTTATATGACCACTCAAGTCAATGTTGTTATAGCTTGTTGTGCATTGCACAACTTTCTTCGCTTACACCAACCAGGTGACGCCCATTTTCAACTGGCTGAGGACGGCAATGTTGGATTAGAGTACCAACAGGGTGGCGGTGAGTTACCTCACGTGCAGCCATTGAATGCATCCCGAGCTGAGGTTATGGCTTGGAAAGCTAGGCGAGATGCGATTGCAACTGAAATGTATGGCGCGCAACGTAGGAGAAGGCGTTAGAAAGTCAGGGGCATAATTTGGACCGGCGTAATACTAAATAATGGCTGCACCGGGGCCGCTCTAGTTGCATTTCTGCTTTTTGCAAGGGAAATGGGTGGTTGCCAAGCTTTTATTGAGGGTATAACGAATAAGCTTCCATTCCTAGATATAGAAGTTTCAGAAGTTCCATGTAATATTCGATAAGATGTGTGTGGTTTGTATTGGATTAATCTGCTTTTATCCCAAATTGAAAGTTTATTTATAAACAATTTACTTAATGTGCTCCAAAGTGAATGGAATGAGTTCCCATTGCACTTAAATAATTGTTAAGCTATCCAAACACTTATTTGAAATAAATTCGACAAATAATTGTTAAAGTGTCCAAACACCTATTTGAAATATACTCATGTTATCCAAACGATTATCTTTCACCCATACTTTTCAAAAAATCAACAAATAAATATTTGCACAATTATTCCAAATAATCCACTATCCAAACGCACTCATTGTCAATTAATGAACGATGCAATTTTGCCCTCTTCAGCACTCTTTTTACTCCCACCAGCCACTATTTATGATTTGCCACTCTCAATGATTTCCTCCAATGGTGTTTCATGTCGGTTAAGTTCCCTCTCCCCCTAAAATAGAATAGAGTAGATTATAGAAATGTTATCATTGCGATAAAAAATAAATACTCTTTTTACTCATCACCAAAACGGGAACGGCCGCCTGCAAGACTCTCATATATAACATGTGGCTTTGACCAAGGGGAAAAAATGTAAAAGAAATATGCAATTATATACTACTTGTTATCAAATTCAAGGGTATTTATACAAACTTTTTGACAGGATGTATAATTAGACGTACAAAAAAAACCATACATTTAGTGGAGAAGCTGATATAAATGTTCTTTAATATACAAAATTGCACTGTCTTTGTTAATTAATCATTCTATTGCACCATTTTCACACATTTTTCAATGTAATAAGTGAAATCATCATCAAAAGGTGCTACAAAACTACGAAATAACCTTCAAACGTTATGTGATTTCTTAAAGTCTAAAAGAAATTTGTTGCGAGTGGTTTTCAAAATCTACATCTAGGGGAAAAAAACCACTTTTTGCACTTTGTTGAAGTATTTCTCTCAACTTCTTTTTTTTTTTTCATTATTTTTGTTGGAAAGATCATTTGAATCACTCCCTGTACAAGAAAATAGACATCTTGGAGCTTTACAAGTACTCTTAGATTCCCATCCCGGACTGCATTAGCCAGCAAGTCCCAGGAATTACCTCCCAGATTAGAGCTTATGAGTTATGACTACACTTAGAAAAGACTTAGCCAAAAATCCAATATTTTCAATATCTTCTAACACATATGACTACATATTTAGAAAAGAACAAAAACTAACTAGCAGATGAACCCAATCCTTATCGGAAGCTCTTCTCTTTTACCAAAAGCCTCAATTTGAAGAAAGAAAGCAACAACAAAATTATTAGAGTTAATTACATTTACCTCCCTTGAGGTTTAACCGAACTACTGATCAAACCCTGAAGTTTGACCAAATAACAGATAGCCCCTTGGGAGTAACTTCTGTTAAATCTTGTAAACGGAATTATTGATAAGACCAAAACCCCTATGTCCAAAATGTCATAGTTTTGACAAACCCTCATTAATCCCTTTTTAATTTCTTTTTTCTAATTTATCTTGATCTTCATGGCTAATATTTTAGAGCAACTGTGATAGCAGCAGTATCTCCCTACTGCCTGACTTTTTAAGTGAAATTTGCATTTGGCCCACAGTGGCTGTAGACCAATCAAAAGAAGGCAAACCAGTAGCACTCCTTTTCTTTCCCCAATGAAATCAAGCGCAAAACCCACAATAGTTATAACAAAATAATCATGCATAGAACATAAACAAGCCTACAACTAAGCGAGGTTAGGAGCCTAAAGACCCCAAACCTCTAAACCCATTTCAGCTCTCCAGATCCACGAATTTCTAAGATTTTCAGTCAAAAAATTTGTTGAGCAAATTAGGACATTTGATAAGCTATATCTTGTTGCTTTAGAATAGATTCGATGTACATGGGCATTTTTGAACTCTGATTAACACCATTTTTAATGGTGAAAGACATCAGGGTATTTTGATACATCTTTTCATTCAAAGGGTTTGGTTGTTATTTGGCTAAATTTCGAGGTTTATTTAGTAGTTTGACCAAACCTCAAGGGTGGTAAACGTAATAACCCAAATTATTAACACATCTGTATATATGTTGCTTGTTATTTATTTGTTCTTATTATTATGTATGAAAGAATCAAATTTGAAAAAAGCAAACAAATTTTCTTACCAAAAGAAGAGCATGTAGAGGCAGAATAGGGCACTCCTCTCTATCTATTACTACTTTGTTCCATCCAAACAAAAAATTTTCAGAAACTTTTCCCGCTAAATCTAAAAACCTAAATGACTACTGACTCTCTTCCTATCACATCAAACCCTCAAAATAAAATTCGGAATGATGGGTGTTTGTGGAAAAAATTGAATGGTTGCAAAATCAAATTGAGTACAAATCAAACAGCGGTCCATTTTTTGGGTAAAAATCCTTGAATTTTGGGTCTATAGGAAGCACCTAATCTATGCGGGATTTCGTCGCTTTCATGCTTCCAAGAACAATTGGCAGGTGAGAAAAGCATTTGTATAGGAAAAACTGGATGGTTACAGTAAATCATCCTCTCTTTTTATTATACTTGACTGATGGGGATTATCATCTATATGGTTATGTAAATACCAAATTACCTATTCCAGCTACAATTTATAGTTTATGTCGGTTCTATCTTCTCAAACGCATAACCAAACCAGAAAATTTAGGTCCGACTCATTTCAACCGCTCCCAACTTGAGCGTGGAAAATTGGGATAATTTCAGAAAATTTCCCTGAGGTTTGTCATAATATCACTCAGCTCCCCTTAATTTTTTAAAATTTCACTTACCTCCATTGTTAACTTGACTAGACTAAATATTCCTATCAAAGGTCACAAATTGACAACATTACCCTTGCTCTTAATAACTATTTAACCAAAAATACGAAACAAAATAAAATTTTAAAAGCAAAAAATGTAAATTAAAAGAACAAATTATTAGCTAATAATGATCCATATTTCTTTACATTGGAGTCAAGGTGAAATAGTAAATGACATGAATAAATTAAATATAATCAAGATCAACCACTTAGGAGGATTTTAGAGAGTAATTAACACCTTAAAAAATTTCATGCACAGTTACAATTAAAGAAGTCAAAATATATTTTTGGGAAAATATGTTTTAATTCATGGCGTAGTTTAAGTTTTATTGAAAACTGAAATAGTCTCTTCATACGCGTGAATTTGTTAAGGTGTAAATTTTGCTTTTGTTATAATAAAACTAAAATAAATACTTTACGTCAAGAAATTTACACCTTATAAAAATTTAACCTTATTTTATTTTTTTTATTATCGTTATAAATTTCATAAGTAGGATAATATAAGAGTAGTATTGAAACAAAAGTTTTATCTTTCTTATATTTCATCTAAAGGGGTTAAAATGTTACAAAAATGTCAATTTAAGGGAGGTAAGTAAGATTTTAAAAATCTTATGGGAGCTGAATGATATTATTAGAAATCTCGGGGCAGGTTTCTGAAATTATCCCTTGAAAATTTAACGCTACTATTAATTATCTTCACTTTGAGTCGGTTTGATTCGTTTGTCCGGTTCTTCGCAAGAATTGCAGAGTCGTCCTTTACTCCTCCACTTACCGGATAAACCGACTAAGCACCCGGAAAGGAATAAACCACAACAAATAAGCCACAAATATCACAATAAACCGAACTGAGAGTATGCAATTGGTTCTATTAGTAAGCGATTTCTTCCCTACTCAAAGGTAAGAATTAAAGAAACCCCAAACGCCGTCGTCCAGGAGCCCTCTCCTACTTCCCACTTCCCGCTACTCCGCTTCCGCCGCCCTCTTCCTTTCCACCATCGCTGAAGAAGCTCCATCTTTGTGAGCTCTTCAGCCGCAAATATGGAATCATAATTTTTTTCCTTGGAATGATGTGCTTTTGATGATCTTAACTTTGATTAACACTTTGTAATGGTGTTAGTAATGGAGGAAGATGTTACGGTAAAGGATGAGTCTTGCAACTCCTGCTGTCAACAGGTAAAGCTCTCCTCATTTCACTGATTTTTCAAAAATATTATTGCATAATTTTCTTGAATATTCTATCATTGATGTGATATTTTTTTCTGAATATGATGATAGTGGAAAGAGAAGTATACGAAATTAAAAGAGAAGCATTCCAAGGTTGAAGATGGACGAAATGCTCTTCGGAAAGGAATCAAACTTCTTGAGCAGGAAAATGACAAGCTAAAATCTGAATATCAAGCTCTCAAGAAAGGTACAATGTTTTCATAATTGTTGATAATTCTTTTTATATAAATTACTTTGATTTGTTTTTCTGGTGCAAGTTCAAGAAAATTGCGGTTGCTTTTTTTTTTTTGGGTATTGTAATTTTTGATCATGATGCATAGGGTTAGTTAAGGTACAATAATTGTATTTATTTGCATTTAGGGTTGAAAGACGAACCAAAGTGCTATATCTGAGTTCGGCTTGATCATCAGGCTGTGTGAGATGGCTTCGTCAAGTAATCAAATTAAGGTTGAACTGGATTCAGTATTAGTTAAATAAGCATAAAACTTGAAGTTATAGACTTATAGGTGAATTGATCAAGCAAAAACTTGACCTTCGCTTGATAAAAGCTCAATGGGCTAAGGTTGGATTATAATAAGCCAAATTAAAATATAATTTCATAAAATTCAATTAAAAATTGAACAAACTAAATTTAGGCCTGACTTCAGCTCATTTATGCATCTAATGAAGTACTTTAAGAAATTTTCATACAAATCATGCTAATTGAATATCATCGGATTTTAATTTTGGGAGAGTAACTCGTGTTTTAATGTCATAGTGCAAGATTTTTTTTGAGTTTTGTGATAGTGTATTTTTGGTGTGGGAATCAGTTTGTTGTTTTTTTGTGTCTGCTTATGTTTGAGTATTTTTCCATTTCAGCATTTGAGGATGAGCGGGCACGGGCAGAGAGTGAAAAGCAAGATAAAGTGTTAGAATCTGCTACACGAGTTACTTTAGAGCATGAGATTTCTACTCTGAAGTCTCAGATTCTTTTGTTGCAGGAGAATGGAGGTTTGGCAGCTAAAGGAGTGGATGAGGAGGTTGCAAATTTGCAACAACGTGTTTCGGAAGCTGAAACAGAGATAAATAAGCATAAGGAGCTTTTACAGAAGGAGAGAAAGAGAGTAGATACAGAAAAAGAGAAAGTTGAGAAGGAGAGGAAAAAAGCCAGAGATGCAGCAGAAAAATTAAATGCAGAAAAAAAGAAGGCCAGCGAAGAAAAGAGGATTGCTGATATTGAAAGGGTAAAGGTTGAGGAACTTCGACATCAGTTGGAGAGCTTAAAATGTGAAGTGGATGAAGCAAAATCAAAGTTGGCGTTGGAGACAGCAAAGCATGAACAGGAAAACAAGAAGCTCAAAGCTGAAAAAGAAAACACAACTAAGGAGAGAATGCGTGCAGACATGGAGAAGGCCAAAGCTGCAGAACAAGGTAAGCTTGCGGAGGAAAATTGGAAGAAAGCTATGGATGAGAGAAGTCGTGCTGATGCTTTGGCTTGGCAGTTGGACAAAAATAAACATAGGCTTGAAGAATTGGAGAAGCAGATATCTAATCTTGTATCTAACAGAAAGTTTGTTGACATTCCCGTTGGAAACCCACCTGGTGGACTTGCAGAACTTGCTGGTAAAGTAGGGTCCTTGACTTGGAAGAGTGAAGCTGGTGCACTAGAGGCATGTAACAAGCTTGGGGAATGGCAGCAGAAAAATGTTAGAGAAAAGAAGCAGGCAATATCTGAGATTGAGAAAGCAAAAAACCAGATGAAGGCTGCAAAAAGATACAAGAGGAAAGCCATGGAGGAAAAAAATCATGTAGATCATTTGTTTCATGAACTGGAGGGCAATAGAAAAAGGTTGGAGGAAGTGCAAAGAGAGATTCAGGAACTTGTTTCATCTGGTAAATTGTTTGAGTCATCTCATCCTGCATCTGGTAAAAGTTTGAAAGATGAAACTGCTGAAATCAAGCTGTTAAGGAAACAATTGAAGTTTGAAAAGAAGCGTGTAAAGCATGCCAAAGAAGTGGCTAAGTTGGAAGTAGGTCGCAATTGTCTACTTCAGCAAGAAGTACATCGCCTAAAGCAGGAGTTTATTCCATTTGCACAGCGCTTAGACTTACTG
>NC_040043.1:12950556-13033020 GCF_003713205.1 Coffea eugenioides | reverse complement strand
TCTTTATACAGCAGAAAGAGCTTGGAGCCATGCTATGGAAAAGAAAATGCTGCCAGATGGTCCAAATGCACGTCAGCGTGGCAATCTGATTGGTAGGCTGCGAAAAGCAGTCAAATGGGCTACTTTGTTTCAAGACTTGTGTTCCATTAAGGGAGATTCTAGGACATCTTTGGAAGCAGAGGTGTGCTGATTAATTCATCATTTTGCACAGCTGCTGTGCCCTGTATACAAATAAAGCTATTTTCGGTCAAAATACAATAAGAATATGCAAATTAAGGTTCTATTGGTAAATATTAGTTATAATCATACAAAAAGAGAAGATAGCCCACAAGTTGGGCCCAATTACATACATGTGTTTATACTATTATTATTAAATAAAATTCAACCCACTATATCATTTTGGGTGTTAAAATGTATCAAACATAATGTTTAAATATAATGATATGTCGTGATTTTGTGTAAATTATGTAAAACATTTTGTGTAATGTGAGGGATGAAAAAAATCAATTTATAAAATATGAGGGACGAAAAAATTTATTTTATAAAATGTGGAGGACTATAGATGAGATTATGTAAAATATAATTTGACAAATTTACCCTTAAAAAATGATCGTGTGCCTTGCACATGATGGATTCCGGCCAAAAAATGATCGAAAACCTAGTTAGGGACTAAATTTGTCCGATGTGAATATGTAAGGGATATAAAATTACAATTTTAAAAGTGAGGGACGAAAAAAGTTATTTTACAAAATGGAAGGGACGTTTTGGACGATTTTCCCTAAATAAAATGAAGAAACTAGTTGTGGATACTAAATTCATATAAATGATGGACGAAATTAGTAAGCTATGATAAATTTAACAATGACCCCTAGGCTTTAAGTCTGTTGTCCACGTACCCATAAACAATTTGAATTACACATTAGACTCCAGTACTTGTCATAATCCATTAAACAGTAGACAACGCAGAGGAGACTAGGATTTTTATGTCGAGACCAAACAGGCTTCATTTACGTTCACTCAGCGACTAAACCAGAAAACCTCGCCGCCGGCAATGTGCTACAAGCCAGGGGCATTTTGGACATCTTCAGAATCTTTCAAGCCACCTACATTCAAGCTGTCGGGCTAATTCCGATAAAGACGACGCCAAATTTAAGATCTGACGGAGATTTCACATTAACGATATGGCCAAAGAGAACAACTCCTCCGCTATGGATGTGGACAACTAGAATTCGGAATCCGTTGATCAGATTAATAGCCCTAGGTTCTCTATCAATGGTAATTTACTCTCCCATAAAGCTCTAGACAGCTAATTTTGAGGTGATAATTTAGTTTTTTTTTTTTTGGTGAATTTACAGTTTTGCAGCTCTTGAAATCCGCTCAGATGCAGCATGGATTGCGGTTTGGCGATTACGCTCGTTACCGGTATAACCTACGCTTGTACACTTATGGTATATGTTTATGAGTAATTTGGTACGATGAAGTTCCGGGAAGTAGGTTTAATTTTTGTAAGAAATGCCGTTTGATATTGTTTTTACCAGTATATAAGCGTAAGTGTGCTCTATATAGGTTTATGAGGGAATTTATGACATTGATCATTAGAGGTGGCAAGGTTAAATTTGTGAAAAATTTGCAAATGTTTTAGGAGGTACTGTACTGCTCGGCTCAGGAGATTGTACAAGTCGTTGAAATTCACGCATGGCCGTGGTAAATATAGTAAAAGGGCGATTACAGCTTCTATGGTCACTGAAGTGAGGTAATAGATTGCCAAGACCAATGGTTGAATTTGATTGACATTACAGTTGGTAAATGTTTTAATTTCCCTTTTGCTATTTGAAGAACAAATATGCTGTTTTGTCTCTCATTAATAATTTCTTAATGGTCGTTAATCTATCCTGATTCTGCGTGGTGGTTAGGGACACTGTAGGTATCTTCATGTGGTTCTTTATACAGCAGAAAGAGCTTGGAGCCATGCTATGGAAAAGAAAACGCTGCCAGATGGTCCAAATGCACGTCAGCGTGGCTATCTGATTGGTAGGCTGCGAAAAGCAGTCAAATGGGCTACTTTGTTTCAAGACTTGTGTTCCATTAAGGGAGATTCTAGGACATCTTTGGAAGCAGAGGTGTGCTGATTAATTCATCATTTTGCACTGCTGCTGTGCCCTGTATACAAATAAAGCTATTTTCGGTCAAAATACAATAAGAATATGCAAATTAAGGTTCTATTGGTAAATATTAGTTATAATCATAGAAAAAGAGAAGATAGCCCACAAGTTGGGCCCAATTACATACATGTGTTTATACTATTATTATTAAGCAAAATCAAATAGATAGATGTATATATATATATATATGTGTGTGTGTGTGTGTTTAAAAAAATGTATTCACACACATAAGTAGTGAGAAATGAAAAATTCATTTTTTGAAATGTGAGGGATGGAGAAATTCATTTTGTGTAATGTGAGGGATGAAAAAAATCATTTTATAAAATATGAGGGACGAAAAAATTTATTTTATAAAATGTGGAGGACTATAGATGAGATTATGTAAAATATAATTTGACAAATTTACCCTTAAAAAATGATCATGTGCCTTGCACATGATGGATTCCGGCCAAAAAATGATCGAAACCTAGTTAGGGACTAAATTTGTCCGATGTGAATATGTAAGGGATATAAAATTACACTTTTAAAAGTGAGGGACGAAAAAAGTTATTTTACGAAATGTAAGGGACGTTTTGGACGATTTTCCCTAAATAAAATGAAGAAACTAGTTGTGGATACTAAATTCATATAAATGATGGACGAAATTAGTAAGCTATGATAAATTTAACAATGACCCCTAGGCTTTAAGTCTGTTGTCCACGTACCCATAAACAAATTGAATTACACATTAGACTCCAGTACTTGTCATAATCCATTAAACAGTAGACAACGCAGAGGAGACTAGGATTTTTATGTCGAGACCAAACAGGCTTCATTTACGTTCACTCAGCGACTAAACCAGAAAACCCCGCCGCCGGCAGTGTGCCACAAGCCAGGGGCATTTTGGACATCTTCAGAATCTTTCAAGCCACCTACATTCAAGCTGTCGGGCTAATTCCGTTAAAGACGACGCCAAATTTAAGTTCTGACGGAGATTTCACATTAACGATATGGCCAAAGAGAACAACTCCTCCGCTATGGATGTGGACAACCAGAATTCGGAATCCGTTGATCAGATTAATAGCCCTAGGTTCTCTATCAATGGTAATTTACTCTCCCATAAAGCTCTAGACAGCTAATTTTGAGGTGATAATTTAGTTTTTTTTTTTGGTGAATTTACAGTTTTGCAGCTCTTGAAATCCGCTCAGATGCAGCATGGATTGCGGTTTGGCGATTATGCTCGTTACCGGTATAACCTACGCTTGTACACTTATGGTATATGTTTATGAGTAATTTGGTACGATGAAGTTCCGGGAAGTAGGTTTAATTTTTGTAAGAAATGCCATTTGATATTGTTTTTACCAGTATATAAGCGTAAGTGTGCTCTATATAGGTTTATGAGGGAATTTATGACATTGATCATTAGAGGTGGCAGGGTTAAATTTGTGAAAAATGTGGTGTGATAGAGTTGTACTATTGAGGGAATGTGAAATTGACCAGTTTTTGCAAATGTTTTAGGAGGTACTGTACTGCTCGGCTCAGGAGATTGTACAAGTCGTTGAAATTCACGCATGGCCGTGGTAAATATAGTAAAAGGGCGATTACAGCTTCTATGGTCACTGAAGTGAGGTAATAGATTGCCAAGACCAATGGTTGAATTTGATTGACATTACAGTTGGTTAATGTTTTAATTTCGCTTTTGCTATTTGAAGAACAAATATGCTGTTTTGTCTCTCATTAATAATTTCTTAATGGTCGTTAATCTATCCTGATTCTGCGTGGTGGTTGGGGACACTGTAGGTATCTTCATGTGGTTCTTTATACAGCAGAAAGAGCTTGGAGCCATACTATGGAAAAGAAAACGCTGCCAGATGGTCCAAATGCACGTCAGCGTGGCTATCTGATTGGTAGGCTGCGAAAAGCAGTCAAATGGGCTACTTTGTTTCAAGACTTGTGTGCCATTAAGGGAGATTCTAGGACATCTTTGGAAGCAGAGGTGTGCTGATTAATTCATCATTTTGCACTGCTGCTGTGCCCTGTATACAAATAAAGCTATTTTCGGTCAAAATACAATAAGAATATGCAAATTAAGGTTCTATTGGTAAATATTAGTTATAATCATACAAAAAGAGAAGATAGCCCACAAGTTGGGCCCAATTACATACATGTGTTTATACTATTATTATTAAGCAAAATCAAATAGATATATATATATGTGTGTGTGTGTGTTTAAAAAAATGTATTCACACACATAATTAGTGAGAAATGAAAAATTCATTTTTTGAAATGTGAGGGATGGAGAATTCATTTTGTGTAATGTGAGGGATGAAAAAAATCAATTTATAAAATATGAGGGACGAAAAAATTTATTTTATAAAATGTGGAGGACTATAGATGAGATTATGTAAAATATAATTTGACAAATTTACCCTTAAAAAATGATCATGTGCCTTGCACATGATGGATTCCGGCCAAAAAATGATCGAAAACCTAGTTAGGGACTAAATTTGTCCGATGTGAATATGTAAGGGATATAAAATTACACTTTTAAAAGTGAGGGACGAAAAAAGTTATTTTACAAAATGTAAGTGACGTTTTGGGACGATTTCCCTAAATAAATGAAGAACTAAGTTTGTGGGATACTAAAATCATATAAAATGATGGACGAATTAGTAGCTATTGATAATTTAACAATGACCGCTAGCTTTAAGTCTGTTTGTTCCACGTACGCCATAAACAATGTTGAATTACACATTAGACTCAGTACTTGTCATAATCCATTAAACGTAGACAGCTGCAGAGGAGACTAGATTTTTATGTCGAGACAAACAGGGCTTCTTTACGTCACTCAGCGACTAAACAGAAAACCACGCGCGGCAGTGTGCCACAACGCCAGGGGCATTTGACACTTCAGATCTTTCAAGCACCTCCATTTCAAGCTGTCGGGCTAATTCCGATAAAGAAGACGCATTTAAGTTCTGACGGAGATTTCACATTAACGATATGGCCAAAGAGAACAACTCCTCCGCTATGGATATGGACAACCAGAATTCGGAATCCGTTGATCAGATTAATAGCCCTAGGTTCTCTATCAATGGTAATTTACTCTCCCATAAAGCTCTAGACAGCTAATTTTAAAGTGATAATTTAGTTTTTTTTTTTGGTGAATTTACAGTTTTGCAGCTCTTGAAATCCGCTCAGATGCAGCATGGATTGCGGTTTGGCGATTACGCTCGTTACCGGTATAACCACGTTGGTACACTTATGGTAATATGTTTAACGAAGTAATTTGGTACGATGGAAGTTCGGAATAGGTTTAATTTTTGTAAGAAAATGCGTTTGATATTGTTTTTAACCAAGTATATAAGCGTAAGTGTGCTCTATAATAGGTTTTATGAGGATTTATGACATTGACTGCATTAGAGTGGCAGGGTTAATTTGTGAAAAAGTGGTGTGAATAGAGTTGTACTATTGAGGGAAATGTGAATTGACCAGTTTTTGCAAATTTTTTAGGGAGGTACTGTACTGCTCGCTCAGGGAGTTGTACAAGTCGTTGAAATTCCGCATGGCCGTGTAAATATAGTAAATAGGGCGATTACAGCTTCTATGGTCAACTGAAGTGAGGTAATAGATTGCCAAGACCATGGTTGAAATTTGATTGACATTACGCGTTGTTAATGTTTTAATTTTCGCTTTTTGCTATTTCGAAGACAAATATGGCTGTTTTTGTCTCTCAATTAACTAATTTTCTTAATGGTTCATTTGTTAATCTATCCTGATTCTGCGTGGTGGTTGGGGAATGCTGTAGGTATCTTCATGTGGGTTCTTTATAGCAGCAGAAGAGCTTGGAGCCAATAGCTATGGAAAAGCAAACGCGGCCAGATGGTCCAAATGCACGTCAAGCGTGGTATCTGATTGGTAGGCTGCGAAAACCAGTCAAATGGGCTACTTTGTTTCAAGACTTGTGTGCCATTAAGGGAGATTCTAGGACATCTTTGGAAGCAGAGGTGTGCTGATTAATTCATCATTTTGCACTGCTGCTGTACCCTGTATACAAATAAAGCTATTTTCGGTCAAAATACAATAAGAATATGCAAATTAAGGTTCTATTGGTAAATATTAGTTATAATCATACAAAAAGAGAAGATAGCCCACAAGTTGGGCCCAATTACATACATGTGTTTATACTATTATTATTAAATAAAATCAAATAGATATATATATATGTGTGTGTGTGTGTTTAAAAAAATGTATTCACACACATAATTAGTGAGAAATGAAAAATTCATATTTTGAAATGTGAGGGATGGAGAAATTCATTTTGTGTAATGTGAGGGATGAAAAAAATCATTTTATAAAATATGAGGGACGAAAAAATTTATTTTATAAAATGTGGAGGACTATAGATGAGATTATGTAAAATATAATTTGACAAATTTACCCTTAAAAAATGATCATGTGCCTTGCACATGATGGATTCCGGCCAAAAAATGATCGAAACCTAGTTAGGGACTAAATTTGTCCGATGTGAATATGTAAGGGATATAAAATTACACTTTTAAAAGTGAGGGACGAAAAAAGTTATTTTACAAAATGTAAGGGACGTTTTGGACGATTTTCACTAAATAAAATGAAGAAACTAGTTGTGGATACTAAATTCATATAAATGATGGACGAAATTAGTAAGCTATGATAAATTTAACAATGACCCCTAGGCTTTAAGTCTGTTGTCCACGTACCCATAAACAATTTGAATTAAACTTTAGACTCCAGTACTTGTCATAATCCATTAAACAGTAGACAACGCAGAGGAGACTAGGATTTTTATGTCGAGACCAAACATGCTTCATTTTACGTTCACTCAGCGACTAACAGAAAACCCGCCGCCGGCATGTGCCACAGCCAGGGGCATTTTGGACATCTTCAGAATCTTTCAAGCCACCTACATTCAAAGCGTCGGGCTAATTCCGACGACGCCAAATTTAATTCTGAACGGAGATTTCAACATTACGATATGGCCAAAGAGACAACTCCTCCCTATGGATGTGGACAACGCAGAAATTCGGAATCCTTTGATCAAGATTAATTAGCCCTAGGGTTCTCTATCAATGGTAATTTAAACTCTCCCATAAAGCTCTAACAGCTAATTTTGAGGTGATATTTAGTTTTTTTTTTTTTGTGAATTTACAGTTTTGCAGCTCTTGAAATCCGCTCAGATGCAGCAAGGATTGCGGTTTGGCGATTACGCTCGTTACCGGTATAACCTACGCTTGTACACTTATGGTATATGTTTACGAGTAATTTGGTACGATGAAGTTCCGGGAAGTAGGTTTAATTTTTGTAAGAAATGCCGTTTGATATTGTTTTTACCAGTATATAAGCGTAAGTGTGTTCTATATAGGTTTATGAGGGAATTTATGACATTGATCATTAGAGGTGGCAGGGTTAAATTTGTGAAAAATGTGGTGTGATAGAGTTGTACTATTGAGGGAATGTGAAATTGACCAGTTTTTGCAACATTTTTTAAGGTACTGTACTGCTCGGCTGAGGAGATTGGTACAAGTCGTTGAAATTCCGCATGGCGTGGTAATATAGTCAAAGGGCGATTTTACGGCTTCTATGGTCACTGAAGTGAGGTAATCAGATTGCAAGACCAATGTTGAATTTGATTGGACATTACAGTTGTTAATGTTTTAATTTCGCTTTTGCTATTTGAAGAACATATATGCTGTTTTGTCTCTCATTAATAATTTCTTAATGGTCGTTAATCTATCCTGATTCTGCGTGGTGGTTGGGGACACTGTAGGTATCTTCATGTGGTTCTTTATACAGCAGAAAGAGCTTGGAGCCATGCTATGGAAAAGAAAACGCTGCCAGATGGTCCAAATGCACGTCAGCGTGGCTATCTGATTGGTAGGCTGCGAAAAGCAGTCAAATGGGCTACTTTGTTTCAAGACTTGTGTGCCATTAAGGGAGATTCTAGGACATCTTTGGAAGCAGAGGTGTGCTGATTAATTCATCATTTTGCACTGCTGTTGTGCCCTGTATACAAATAAAGCTATTTTCGGTCAAAATACAATAAGAATATGCAAATTAAGGTTCTATTGGTAAATATTAGTTATAATCATACAAAAAGAGAAGATAGCCCACAAGTTGGGCCCAATTACATACATGTGTTTATACTATTATTATTAAATAAAATCAAATAGATATATATATATATATGTGTGTGTGTGTGTTTAAAAAAATGTATTCACACACATAATTAGTGAGAAATGAAAAATTCATATTTTGAAATGTGAGGGATGGAGAAATTCATTTTGTGTAATGTGAGGGATGAAAAAAATCATTTTATAAAATATGAGGGACGAAAAAATTTATTTTATAAAATGTGGAGGACTATAGATGAGATTATGTAAAATATAATTTGACAAATTTACCCTTAAAAAATGATCATGTGCCTTGCACATGATGGATTCCGGCCAAAAAATGATCGAAAACCTAGTTAGGGACTAAATTTGTCCGATGTGAATATGTAAGGGATATAAAATTACACTTTTAAAAGTGAGGGACGAAAAAAGTTATTTTACAAAATGTAAGGGACGTTTTGGACGATTTTCCCTAAATAAAATGAAGAAATTAGTTGTGGATACTAAATTCATATAAATGATGGACGAAATTAGTAAGCTATGATAAATTTAACAATGACCCCTAGGCTTTAAGTCTGTTGTCCACGTACCCATAAACAATTTGAATTACACATTAGACTCCAGTACTTGTCATAATCCATTAAACAGTAGACAGCGCAGAGGAGACTAGGATTTTTATGTCGAGACCAAACAGGCTTCATTTACGTTCACTCAGCGACTAAACCAGAAAACCCCGCCGCCGGCAGTGTGCCACAAGCCAGGGGCATTTTGGACATCTTCAGAATCTTTCAAGCAACCTACATTCAAGCTGTCGGGCTAATTCCGATAAAAACGATGCCAAATTTAAGATCTGACGGAAATTTCACATTAACGATATGGCCAAAGAGAACAACTCCTCCGCTATGGATGTGGACAACCAGAATTCGGAATCCGTTGATCAGATTAATAGCCCTAGGTTCTCTATCAATGGTAATTTACTCTCCCATAAAGCTCTAGACAGCTAATTTTGAGGTGATAATTTAGTTTTTTTTTGGTGAATTTACAGTTTTACAGCTCTTGAAATCCGCTCAGATGCAGCATGGATTGCGGTTTGGCGATTACGCTCGTTACCGGTATAACCTACGCTTGTACACTTATGGTATATGTTTATGAGTAATTTGGTACGATGAAGTTCCGGGAAGTAGGTTTAATTTTTGTAAGAAATGCCGTTTGATATTGTTTTTACCAGTATATAAGCGTAAGTGTGCTCTATATAGGTTTATGAGGGAATTTATGACATTGATCATTAGAGGTGGCAGGGTTAAATTTGTGAAAAATGTGGTGTGATAGAGTTGTACTATTGAGGGAATGTGAAATTGACCAGTTTTTGCAAATTTTTTAGGAGGTACTGTACTGCTCGGCTCAGGAGATTGTACAAGTCGTTGAAATTCATGCATGACCGTGGTAAATATAGTAAAAGGGCGATTACAGCTTCTATGGTCACTGAAGTGAGGTAATAGATTGCCAAGACCAATGGTTGAATTTGATTGACATTACAGTTGGTAAATGTTTTAATTTCGCTTTTGCTATTTGAAGAACAAATATGCTGTTTTGTCTCTCATTAATAATTTCTTAATGGTCGTTAATCTATCCTGATTCTGCGTGGTGGTTGGGGACACTGTAGGTATCTTCATGTGGTTCTTTATACAGCAGAAAGAGCTTGGAGCCATGCTATGGAAAAGAAAACGCTGCCAGATGGTCCAAATGCACGTCAGCGTGGCTATCTGATTGGTAGGCTGCGAAAAGCAGTCAAATGGGCTACTTTGTTTCAAGACTTGTGTTCCATTAAGGGAGATTCTAGGACATCTTTGGAAGCAGAGGTATGCTGATTAATTCATCATTTTGCACTGGTGCTGTGCCCTGTATACAAATAAAGCTATTTTCGGTCAAAATACAAAAAGAATATGCAAATTAAGGTTCTATTGGTAAATAT
Organism: Coffea eugenioides; assembly: GCF_003713205.1. Classification (NCBI taxonomy): domain Eukaryota; kingdom Viridiplantae; phylum Streptophyta; class Magnoliopsida; order Gentianales; family Rubiaceae; genus Coffea; species Coffea eugenioides. The sequence goes on along the minus strand of NC_040043.1, from coordinate 13,022,758 downwards.
TAGTTATAATCATACAAAAAGAGAAATAGCCCACAAGTTGGGCCCAATTACATACATGTGTTTATACTATTATTATTAAGCAAAATCAAATAGATATATATATATATGTGTGTGTGTGTGTTTAAAAAAATGTATTCACACACATAATTAGTGAGAAATGAAAAATTCATTTTTTGAAATGTGAGGGATGGAGAAATTCATTTTGTGTAATGTGAGGGATGAAAAAAATCAATTTATAAAATATGAGGGACGAAAAAATTTATTTTATAAAATGTGGAGGACTATAGATGAGATTATGTAAAATATAATTTGACAAATTTACCCTTAAAAAATGATCATGTGCCTTGCACATGATGGATTCCGGCCAAAAAATGATCGAAAACCTAGTTAGGGACTAAATTTGTCCGATGTGAATATGTAAGGGATATAAAATTACAATTTTAAAAGTGAGGGACGAAAAAAGTTATTTTACAAAATGTAAGGGACGTTTTGGACGATTTTCCCTAAATAAAATGAAGAAACTAGTTGTGGATACTAAATTCATATAAATGATGGACGAAATTAGTAAGCTATGATAAATTTAACAATGACCCCTAGGCTTTAAGTCTGTTGTCCACGTACCCATAAACAATTTGAATTACACATTAGACTCCAGTACTTGTCATAATCCATTAAACAGTAGACAGCGCAGAGGAGACTAGGATTTTTATGTCGAGACCAAACAGGCTTCATTTACGTTCACTCAGCGACTAAACCAGAAAACCCCGCCGCCGGCAGTGTGCCACAAGCCAGGGGCATTTTGGACATCTTCAGAATCTTTCAAGCCACCTACATTCAAGCTGTCGGGCTAATTCCGATAAAGACGACGCCAAATTTAAGATCTGACGGAGATTTCACATTAACGATATGGCCAAAGAGAACAACTCCTCCGCTATGGATGTGGACAACCAGAATTCGGAATCCGTTGATCAGATTAATAGCCCTAGGTTCTCTATCAATGGTAATTTACTCTCCCATAAAGCTCTAGACAGCTAATTTTGAGGTGATAATTTAGTTTTTTTTTTTGGTGAATTTACAGTTTTGCAGCTCTTGAAATCCGCTCAGATGCAGCATGGATTGCGGTTTGGCGATTACGCTCGTTACCGGTATAACCTACGCTTGTACACTTATGGTATATGTTTATGAGTAATTTGGTACGATGAAGTTCCGGGAAGTAGGTTTAATTTTTGTAAGAAATGCCGTTTGATATTGTTTTTACCAGTATATAAGCGTAAGTGTGCTCTATATAGGTTTATGAGGGAATTTATGACATTGATCATTAGAGGTGGCAGGGTTAAATTTGTGAAAAATGTGGTGTGATAGAGTTGTACTATTGAGGGAATGTGAAATTGACCAGTTTTTGCAAATTTTTTAGGAGGTACTGTACTGCTCGGCTCAGGAGATTGTACAAGTCGTTGAAATTCACGCATGGCCGTGGTAAATATAGTAAAAGGGCGATTACAGCTTCTATGGTCACTGAAGTGAGGTAATAGATTGCCAAGACCAATGGTTGAATTTGATTGACATTACAGTTGGTAAATGTTTTAATTTCGCTTTTGCTATTTGAAGAACAAATATGCTGTTTTGTCTCTCATTAATAATTTCTTAATGGTCGTTAATCTATCCTGATTCTGCGTGGTGGTTGGGGACACTGTAGGTATCTTCATGTGGTTCTTTATACAGCAGAAAGAGCTTGGAGCCATGCTATGGAAAAGAAAACGCTGCCAGATGGTCCAAATGCACGTCAGCGTGGCTATCTGATTGGTAGGCTGCGAAAAGCAGTCAAATGGGCTACTTTGTTTCAAGACTTGTGTGCCATTAAGGGAGATTCTAGGACATCTTTGGAAGCAGAGGTGTGCTGATTAATTCATCATTTTGCACTGCTGCTGTGCCCTGTATACAAATAAAGCTATTTTCGGTCAAAATACAATAAGAATATGCAAATTAAGGTTCTATTGGTAAATATTAGTTATAATCATACAAAAAGAGAAGATAGCCCACAAGTTGGGCCCAATTACATACATGTGTTTATACTATTATTATTAAGCAAAATCAAATAGATAGATGTATATATATATATATGTGTGTGTGTGTGTGTTTAAAAAAATGTATTCACACACATAAGTAGTGAGAAATGAAAAATTCATTTTTTGAAATGTGAGGGATGGAGAAATTCATTTTGTGTAATGTGAGGGATGAAAAAAATCATTTTATAAAATATGAGGGACGAAAAAATTTATTTTATAAAATGTGGAGTACTATAGATGAGATTATGTAAAATATAATTTGACAAATTTACCCTTAAAAAATGATCATGTGCCTTGCAGATGATGGATTCCGGCCAAAAAATGATCGAAAACCTAGTTAGGGACTAAATTTGTCCGATGTGAATATGTAAGGGATATAAAATTACAATTTTAAAAGTGAGGGACGAAAAAAGTTATTTTACAAAATGTAAGGGACGTTTTGGACGATTTTCCCTAAATAAAATGAAGAAACTAGTTGTGGATACTAAATTCATATAAATGATGGACGAAATTAGTAAGCTATGATAAATTTAACAATGACCCCTAGGCTTTAAGTCTGTTGTCCACGTACCCATAAACAATTTGAATTACACATTAGACTCCAGTACTTGTCATAATCCATTAAACAGTAGACAGCGCAGAGGAGACTAGGATTTTTATGTCGAGACCAAACAGGCTTCATTTACGTTCACTCAGCGACTAAACCAGAAAACCCCGCCGCCGGCAGTGTGCCACAAGCCAGGGGCATTTTGGACATCTTCAGAATCTTTCAAGCAACCTACATTCAAGCTGTCGGGCTAATTCCGATAAAAAAGATGCCAAATTTAAGATCTGACGGAAATTTCACATTAACGATGTGGCCAAAGAGAACAACTCCTCCGCTATGGATGTGGACAACCAGAATTCGGAATCCGTTGATCAGATTAATAGCCCTAGGTTCTCTATCAATGGTAATTTACTCTCCCATAAAGCTCTAGACAGCTAATTTTAAGGTGATAATTTAGTTTTTTTTTTTGGTGAATTTACAGTTTTGCAGCTCTTGAAATCGGCTCAGATGCAGCATGGATTGCGGTTTGGCGATTACGCTCGTTACCGGTATAACCTACGCTTTTACACTTATGGTACATGTTTATGAGTAATTTGGTACGATGAAGTTCCGGGAAGTAGGTTTAATTTTTGTAAGAAATGCCGTTTGATATTGTTTTTACCAGTATATAAGCGTAAGTGTGCTCTATATAGGTTTATGAGGGAATTTAAGACATTGATCATTAGAGGTGGCAGGGTTAAATTTGTGAAAAATGTGGTGTGATAGAGTTGTACTATTGAGGGAATGTGAAATTGACCAGTTTTTGCAAATTTTTTAGGAGGTACTGTACTGCTCGGCTCAGGAGATTGTACAAGTCGTTGAAATTCACGCATGGCCGTGGTAAATATAGTAAAAGGGCGATTACAGCTTCTATGGTCACTGAAGTGAGGTAATAGATTGCCAAGACCAATGGTTGAATTTGATTGACATTACCGTTGGTTAATGTTTTAATTTCGCTTTTGCTATTTGAAGAACAAATATGCTGTTTTGTCTCTCATTAATAATTTCTTAATGGTCGTTAATCTATCCTGATTCTGCGTGGTGGTTGGGGACACTGTAGGTATCTTCATGTGGTTCTTTATACAGCAGAAAGAGCTTGGAGCCATACTATGGAAAAGAAAACGCTGCCAGATGGTCCAAATGCACGTCAGCGTGGCTATCTGATTGGTAGGCTGCAAAAAGCAGTCAAATGGGCTACTTTGTTTCAAGACTTGTGTGCCATTAAGGGAGATTCTAGGACATCTTTGGAAGTAGAGGTGTGCTGATTAATTCATCATTTTGCACTGCTGCTGTGCCCTGTATACAAATAAAGCTATTTTCGGTCAAAATACAATAAGAATATGCAAATTAAGGTTCTATTGGTAAATATTAGTTATAATCATACAAAAAAGAGAAGATAGCCCACATAGTTGCGCCCAGATTACATTACATGTGTTTCATACTATTATTATTAAGCAAAATCAAATAGATAGATATATACTATATATATGTGTGTGTGTGTGTGGTGTGTTTAAAAAAAATGTATTCACACACATAATTAGTGAGAAATGAAAAATTCAATTTTTGAAATATGAGGGATGGAGAAATTCATTTTGTGAAATGTGAGGGATGAAAAAAATTCCCCCCAAATTTTTTATAAAAAAAAAAAAAAAAAATTAATTTTTTTTGGGGAAGGGGGGAAACGGGGGGGGGGGGAAAAAAAATTTTATTTTTTATAAAAATGTGGAGCTTACTATTAGATGAGATTATGTAAATATAATTTGGACAATTTACCCTTTAAAAATGATCATGCTGCCTTGCAGATGATGGATTCCGGCCCAAAAAATGATCGAAACCTATTAGGGACTTAAAATTTGTCCGAATGTGAATATGTAAGGGAAATAAAATTTACAATTTAAAAGTGAGACGGAAAAAAAAGTTATTTTCAAAATGTAAGGGACGGTTTTGACGATTTTTCCCTAAATAAAATGAGAAACTGTGTGATATCTAATTCATATTAAATGATGGACGAAAAATTAGTAACTATGATAAATTTAACAATGACCCCAGGCTTTAAGTCTGTTGTCCACGTACCCAATAAAACAATTTTTGAATTACACATTAGACTTCCAGTACTTTGTCATAATCCATTAACAACAGTAGACAGCGCAGAGGAGACTAGGATTTTTATTGTCGAGACCAAAACAGGCTTCATTACGTTTCACTCAGCGACCTCAACCAGAAAACCCCGCCGCCGGCAGTGTGCCAACAAGCCAGGGGCATTTTGGACATCTTCAGAATTTCTTTCAAGCAAACCTACATTCAAGCTGTCGCGGCTAATTCGATAAAAAAGATTGCCAAATTTAGATCTGACGGAAATTTCACATAACGATGTGGCCAAATAAGAACAACTCCTCCGCTATGGATGTGGACAACCAAATTTCGGAATCCGTTGATTCAGATTAATAGCCCTAGGTTCTCTATCAATTGTAATTTACTCTCCCATAAAGCTCTAGACAGCTAATTTTAGGTGATAATTTAGTTTTTTTTTTTTGGTTGAATTGTACAGTTTTGCTCAGCTCTTGAAATCGGCTCAGATGCAGCCATGGATTGCGGTTTGCGCCGATTTACGCTCGTTAACCGGTATAAACCTTACGCTTGTACACTTATGCGTAACATGTTTTATGAGTAATTTGGTACGATGGAAGTTTCGGGAAGTAGTTTAATTTTTTAAGAAATGCCGTTTGATATTTGTTTTTTACCAGTTATATAAGCGTTAAGTTGTGCTCATATAGCGGTTTATGAGGAATTTAAAGACTTGATCATTGGAGGTGGCAGGGTTAAATTTGTGAAAAATGTGGTGTGATAGAGTTGTACTTTTGAGGGAATGTGAAATTGACCAGTTTTTGCAAATTTTTTAGGAGGTACTGTACTGCTCGGCTCAGGAGATTGTACAAGTCGTTGAAATTCACGCATGGCCGTGGTAAATATAGTAAAAGGGCGATTACAGCTTCTATGGTCACTGAAGTGAGGTAATAGATTGCCAAGACCAATGGTTGAATTTGATTGACATTACAGTTGGTAAATGTTTTAATTTCGCTTTTGCTATTTGAAGAACAAATATGCTGTTTTGTCTCTCATTAATAATTTCTTAATGGTCGTTAATCTATCCTGATTCTGCGTGGTGGTTGGGGACACTGTAGGTATCTTCATGTGGTTCTTTATACAGCAGAAAGAGCTTGGAGCCATGCTATGGAAAAGAAAACGCTGCCAGAAGGTCCAAATGCACGTCAGCGTGGCTATCTGATTGGTAGGCTGCGAAAAGCAGTCAAATGGGCTACTTTGTTTCAAGACTTGTGTTCCATTAAGAGAGATTCTAGGACATCTTTGGAAGCAGAGGTGTGCTGATTAATTCATCATTTTGCACAGCTGCTGTGCCCTGTATACAAATAAAGCTATTTTCGGTCAAAATACAATAAGAATATGCAAATTAAGATTCTTTTGGTAAATATTAGTTATAATCATACAAAAAGAGAAGATAGCCCACAAGTTGGGCCCAATTACATACATGTGTTTATACTATTATTATTAAGCAAAATCAAATAGATATATATATATATGTGTGTGTGTGTGTTTTAAAAAATGTATTCACACACATAATTAGTGAGAAATGAAAAATTCATTTTTTGATGGAGAAATTCATTTTGTGTAATGTGAGGGATGAAAAAAATCATTTTATAAAATATGAGGGACGAAAAAATTTATTTTATAAAATGTGGAGGACTATAGATGAGATTATGTAAAATATAATTTGACAAATTTACCCTTAAAAAATGATCATGTGCCTTGCACATGATGGATTCCGGCCAAAAAATGATCGAAAACCTAGTTAGGGACTAAATTTGTCCGATGTGAATATGTAAGGGATATAAAATTACAATTTAAAAAGTGAGGGACGAAAAAAGTTATTTTACAAAATGTAAGGGACGTTTTGGACGATTTTCCCTAAATAAAATGAAGAAACTAGTTGTGGATACTAAATTCATATAAATGATGGACGAAATTAGTAAGCTATGATAAATTTAACAATGACCCCTAGGCTTTAAGTCTGTTGTCCACGTACCCATAAACAATTTGAATTACACATTAGACTCCAGTACTTGTCATAATCCATTAAACAGTAGACAACGCAGAGGAGACTAGGATTTTTATGTCGAGACCAAACAGGCTTCATTTACGTTCACTCAGCGACTAAACCAGAAAACCCCGCCGCCGGCAGTGTGCCACAAGCCATGGGCATTTTGGACTTCTTCAGAATCTTTCAAGCCACCTACATTCAAGCTGTCGGGCTAATTCCGATAAAGACGACGCCAAATTTAAGATCTGACGGAGATTTCACATTAACGATATGGCCAAAGAGAACAACTCCTCCGCTATGGATATGGACAACCAGAATTCGGAATCCGTTGATCAGATTAATAGCCCTAGGTTCTCTATCAATGGTAATTTACTCTCCCATAAAGCTCTAGACAGCTAATTTTAAAGTGATAATTTAGTTTTTTTTTTTGGTGAATTTACAGTTTTGCAGCTCTTGAAATCCGCTCAGATGCAGCTTGGATTGCTGTTTGGCGATTACGCTCGTTACCGGTATAACCTACGCTTGTACACATATGGTATATGTTTATGAGTAATTTGGTACGATGAAGTTCCGGGAAGTAGGCTTAATTTTTGTAAGAAATGCCGTTTGATATTGTTTTTACCAGTATATAAGCGTAAGTGTGCTCTATATAGGTTTATGAGGGAATTTATGACATTGATCATTGGAGGTGGCAGGGTTAAATTTGTGAAAAATGTGGTGTGATAGAGTTGTACTTTTGAGGGAATGTGAAATTGACCAGTTTTTGCAAATTTTTTAGGAGGTACTGTACTGCTCGGCTCAGGAGATTGTACAAGTCGTTGAAATTCACGCATGGCCGTGGTAAATATAGTAAAAGGGCGATTACAGCTTCTATGGTCACTGAAGTGAGGTAATAGATTGCCAAGACCAATGGTTGAATTTGATTGACATTACAGTTGGTAAATGTTTTAATTTCGCTTTTGCTATTTGAAGAACAAATATGCTGTTTTGTCTCTCATTAATAATTTCTTAATGGTCGTTAATCTATCCTGATTCTGCGTGGTGGTTGGGGACACTGTAGGTATCTTCATGTGTTCTTTATACAGCAGAAAGAGCTTGGAGCCATGCTATGGAAAAGAAAACGCGGCCAGATGGTCCAAATGCACGTCAGCGTGGCTATCTGATTGGTAGGCTGCGAAAAGCAGTCAAATGGGCTACTTTGTTTCAAGACTTGTGTTCCATTAAGGGAGATTCTAGGACATCTTTGGAAGCAGAGGTGTGCTGATTAATTCATCATTTTGCACAGCTGCTGTGCCCTGTATACAAATAAAGCTATTTTCGATCAAAATAAAATAAGAATATGCAAATTAAGGTTCTATTGGTAAATATTAGTTATAATCATACAAAAAGAGAAGATAGCCCACAAGTTGGGCCCAATTACATACATGTGTTTATACTATTATTATTAAGCAAAATCAAATAGATAGATATATATATATATATATGTGTGTGTGTGTGTGTGTTTAAAAAAATGTATTCACACACATAATTAGTGAGAAATGAAAAATTCATTTTTTGAAATGTGAGGGATGGAGAAATTCATTTTGTGTAATGTGAGGGATGAAAAAAATCATTTTATAAAATATGAGGGACGAAAAAATTTATTTTATAAAATGTGGAGGACTATAGATGAGATTATGTAAAATATAATTTGACAAATTTACCCTTAAAAAATGATCATGTGCCTTGCACATGATGGATTCCGGCCAAAAAATGATCGAAAACCTAGTTAGGGACTAAATTTGTCCGATGTGAATATGTAAGGGATATAAAATTACAATTTTAAAAGTGAGGGACGAAAAAAGTTATTTTACAAAATGTAAGGGACGTTTTGGACGATTTTCCCTAAATAAAATGAAGAAACTAGTTGTGGATACTAAATTCATATAAATGATGGACGAAATTAGTAAGCTATGATAAATTTAACAATGACCCCTAGGCTTTAAGTCTGTTGTCCACGTACCCATAAACAATTTGAATTACACATTAGACTCCAGTACTTGTCATAATCCATTAAACAGTAGACAACGCAGAGGAGACTAGGATTTTTATGTCGAGACCAAACAGGCTTCATTTACGTTCACTCAGCGACTAAACCAGAAAACCCCGCCGCCGGCAGTGTGCCACAAGCCAGGGGCATTTTGGACATCTTCAGAATCTTTCAAGCCACCTACATTCAAGCTGTCGGGCTAATTCCGATAAAGACGACGCCAAATTTAAGTTCTGACGGAGATTTCACATTAACGATATGGCCAAAGAGAACAACTCCTCCGCTATGGATGTGGACAACCAGAATTCGGAATCCGTTGATCAGATTAATAGCCCTAGGTTCTCTATCAATGGTAATTTACTCTCCCATAAAGCTCTAGACAGCTAATTTTGAGGTGATAATTTAGTTTTTTTTTTTGGTGAATTTACAGTTTTGCAGCTCTTGAAATCCGCTCAGATGCAGCATGGATTGCGGTTTGGCGATTACGCTCGTTACCGGTATAACCTACGCTTGTACACTTATGGTATATGTTTATGAGTAATTTGGTACGATGAAGTTCCGGGAAGTAGGTTTAATTTTTGTAAGAAATGCCGTTTGATATTGTTTTTACCAGTATATAAGCGTAAGTGTGCTCTATATAGGTTTATGAGGGAATTTATGACATTGATCATTAGAGGTGGCAGGGTTAAATTTGTGAAAAATGTGGTGTGATAGAGTTGTACTATTGAGGGAATGTGAAATTGACCAGTTTTTGCAAATTTTTTAGGAGGTACTGTACTGCTCGGCTCAGGAGATTGTACAAGTCGTTGAAATTCACGCATGGCCGTGGTAAATATAGTAAAAGGGCGATTACAGCTTCTATGGTCACTGAAGTGAGGTAATAGATTGCCAAGACCAATGGTTGAATTTGATTGACATTACAGTTGGTTAATGTTTTAATTTCGCTTTTGCTATTTGAAGAACAAATATGCTGTTTTGTCTCTCATTAATAATTTCTTAATGGTCGTTAATCTATCCTGATTCTGCGTGGTGGTTGGGGACACTGTAGGTATCTTCATGTGGTTCTTTATACAGCAGAAAGAGCTTGGAGCCATGCTATGGAAAAGAAAACGCTGCCAGATGGTCCAAATGCACGTCAGCGTGGCTATCTGATTGGTAGGCTGCGAAAAGCAGTCAAATGGGCTACTTTGTTTCAAGACTTGTGTTCCATTAAAGGAGATTCTAGGACATCTTTGGAAGCAGAGGTGTGCTGATTAATTCATCATTTTGCACTGCTGCTGTGCCCTGTATACAAATAAAGCTATTTTCGGTCAAAATACAATAAGAATATGAAAATTAAGGTTCTATTGGTAAATATTAGTTATAATCATACAAAAAGAGAAGATTGCCCACAAGTTGGGCCCAATTACATACATGTGTTTATACTATTATTATTAAGCAAATCAAATAGATATATATATATGTGTGTGTGTGTGTGTGTGTTTAAAAAAATGTATTCACACACATAATTAGTGAGAAATGAAAAATTCATTTTTTGAAATGTGAGGGATGTAGAAATTCATTTTGTTTAATGTGAGGGATGAAAAAAATCATTTTATAAAATATGAGGGACGAAAAAATTAATTTTATAAAATGTGGAGGACTATAGATGAGATTATGTAAAATATAATTTGACAAATTTACCCTTAAAAAATGATCATGTGTCTTGCACATGATGGATTCCGGCCAAAAAATGATCGAAAACCTAGTTAGGGACTAAATTTGTCCGATGTGAATATGTAAGGGATATAAAATTACACTTTTAAAAGTGGGGGACGAAAAAAGTTATTTTACAAAATATAAGGGACGTTTTGAACGATTTTCCCTAAATAAAATGAAGAAAACTAGTTGTGGATACTAAATTCATATAAATGATGGACGAAATTAGTAAGCTATGATAAATTTAACAATGACCCCTAGGCTTTAAGTCTGTTGTCCACGTACCCATAAACAATTTGAATTACACATTAGACTCCAGTACTTGTCATAATCCATTAAACAGTAGACAACGCAGAGGAGACTAGGATTTTTATGTCGAGACCAAACAGGCTTCATTTACGTTCACTCAGCGACTAAACCAGAAAACCCCGCCGCCGGCAGTGTGCCACAAGCCAGGGGCATTTTGGACATCTTCAGAATCTTTCAAGCCACCTACATTCAAGCTGTCGGGCTAATTCCGATAAAGACGACGCCAAATTTAAGATCTGACGGAGATTTCACATTAACGATATGGCCAAAGAGAACAACTCCTCCGCTATGGATGTGGACAACCAGAATTCGGAATCCGTTGATCAGATTAATAGCCCTAGGTTCTCTATCAATGGTAATTTACTCTCCCATAAAGCTCTAGACAGCTAATTTTGAGGTGATAATTTAGTTTTTTTTTTTGGTGAATTTACAGTTTTGCAGCTCTTGAAATCCGCTCAGATGCAGCATGGATTGCGGTTTGGCGATTACGCTCGTTACCGGTATAACCTACGCTTGTACACTTATGGTATATGTTTATGAGTAATTTGGTACGATGAAGTTCCGGGAAGTAGGTTTAATTTTTGTAAGAAATGCCGTTTGATATTGTTTTTACCAGTATATAAGCGTAAGTGTGCTCTATATAGGTTTATGAGGGAATTTATGACATTGATCATTGGAGGTGGCAGGGTTAAATTTGTGAAAAATGTGGTGTGATAGAGTTGTACTTTTGAGGGAATGTGAAATTGACCAGTTTTTGCAAATTTTTTAGGAGGTACTGTACTGCTCGGCTCAGGAGATTGTACAAGTCGTTGAAATTCACGCATGGCCGTGGTAAATATAGTAAAAGGGCGATTACAGCTTCTATGGTCACTGAAGTGAGGTAATAGATTGCCAAGACCAATGGTTGAATTTGATTGACATTACAGTTGGTAAATGTTTAATTTCGCTTTTGCTATTTGAAGAACAAATATGCTGTTTTGTCTCTCATTAATAATTTCTTAATGGTCGTTAATCTATCCTGATTCTGCGTGGTGGTTGGGGACACTATAGGTATCTTCATGTGGTTCTTTATACAGCAGAAAGAGCATGGAGCCATGCTATGGAAAAGAAAACGCTGCCAGATGGTCCAAATGCACGTCAGCGTGGCTATCTGATTGGTAGGCTGGGAAAAGCAGTCAAATGGGCTACTTTGTTTCAAGACTTGTGTTCCATTAAGGGAGATTCTAGGACATCTTTGGAAGCAGAGGTGTGCTGATTAATTCATCATTTTGCACTGCTGCTGTGCCTTGTATACAAATAAAGCTATTTTCGGTCAAAATACAATAAGAATATGCAAATTAAGGTTCTATTGGTAAATATTAGTTATAATCATACAAAAAGAGAAGATAGCCCACAAGTTGGGCCCAATTACATACATGTGTTTATACTATTATTATTAAGCAAAATCAAATAGATATATATATATATATATGTGTGTGTGTGTGTGTTTAAAAAAATGTATTCACACACATAATTAGTGAGAAATGAAAAATTCATTTTTTGAAATGTGAGGGATGGAGAAATTCATTTTGTGTAATGTGATGGATGAAAAAAATTATTTTATAAAATATGAGGGACGAAAAAATTTATTTTATAAAATGTGGAGAACTATAGATGAGATTATGTAAAATATAATTTGACAAATTTACCCTTAAAAAATGATCATGTGCCTTGCACATGATGGATTCCGGCCAAAAAATGATCGAAAACCTAGTTAGGGACTAAATTTGTCCGATGTGAGTATGTAAGGGATATAAAATTACACTTTTAAAAGTGAGGGACGAAAAAAGTTATTTTACAAAATATAAGGGACGTTTTGGATGATTTTCCCTAAATAAAATGAAGAAACTAGTTGTGGATACTAAATTCATAGTATAGTAGGGGTGGTGCTCGCCATGAGGCCTTTTGCATTTTGTTTGCAAGTACTATATTTGCGGCACTTAGTTGCCTATGACCTGTATTTGATACTATTAATTTGTTGTATGCACATTACATGTGACATGATTTCTAACTTGTACAAATAGTTATGTTTTGATTTAAAGTGTTCTTGCTATGTGTACCTGTTTTTCGATTCACATGCTTATACTTTCTACTTCTATTATGCGTTTAGAAACTTACTAAATGAATCGGCGAGGACGTGGACGGGGGCATGGGCGTGAGCTTCGGCAACCCCGCACTCCCAAGGGAGGTGAGGGGTCTGCGATTGGATCAAACCAAAACCCTAGAAAAGAAGAAGGTGACCAAGTAGCTACGGCCATTAACCGCATGACAGATATTCTTGAGCGCTTAACTGAGCGCCACGGACCTAAACTAGTCAACCAACCTAGGAACCAAAAGAGGGGCGAGGATAGAGCCCTAGAACAATTCTTGAAATTCGCCCCACATAAATTTCATGGAGGATCTGATCCCGATATAGCAGAAAATTGATTTGAAAGGATGGTTGATATTTTTACTGTTTTAGATTATACCGAGGAAAGGCAAGTGAATTTTGCCTTTTTTCAATTTGAAGGGGCGGCACGCTCGTGTGGAATGTTGTTAGTGCAAAGTGGGAAAGAAAACAAATCCCTTGGACTTGGGTAAACTTTGAGAGGGAGTTTAATGTCAAGTTCATCCCGCCAATTATACAAGAAAAAAGGGAGGACGATTTTATTAAGTTGAAACAAGGGTTATTAAGTGTGGTCGAGTATGAGGAGCGGTTCACCAAACTTTTCAAATTTGCCCCTGAACTTGTACTCACCGAACGGAAAAGGATAAGGAGATTTATTCAGCGATTAAATGTAGAAATTCAGGAATCCCTAGCAGCTGCCCAGATTATCATTTTTACGGACACCTTGGATAAGGCACAGAGGGTAGAAATGCTAAGTCTCAATCTAAGACTTTTTATGCTAGAAAGAGGGGTAATCCAAGTGATATCCCTAAACCGTCCGAAAAGTCTATCCAACACCATAAAATAGGAAAAAGGGTTGGTGGAGTGAAGATGCCTAAAAAACCTAGAGCTGAAATGGAAGAAAATATGGAGAGGTCGCCTTGATGGGCTTTTATTAGAATTTTGAATGTATTTGTTTAGACAACTTTTGGAAGCTGTATATTTTGGAATTGTAATATATTTTGGTAACTTATGATGTAAGGCTTGATCGATTATTAAGGAATTGACCTTTCTTTATATTTTCAACTTTTAGTACTAATTGGTTATTTTTAAGTTTGAATTGAATTTGTATCGAGTCCTGGCGAGAGTTGGGCAGACGTCCCGCAGATACCCTTGGGTTCGCCCTTGGGAGAAGCGGGGGCATCACAGCATTAACTTTGGCTACAAAATTTTCAACTTCATAACTGGGCTTGTAACCAGCCAATCTTCCTCCAAGGGTTCACTTGCCGAAATTTTTAACTAAGAAAATGCAACTTGCTCAACTTGCTTCTTGAAGAGCTTCTCATTTCATGCACTTCAAGGATTGACAAGACATAATTATGGCTTGGAGAAGAGTACAATTATCAATAAGAAATACTTTTGTCACTTGAAATCTTCTTGATTCCATGGAAGCCACAAATGTTGACTTATGAAGCTATGTTCACATTAAAAGATACAAGAAGACTAATTGAAGATTTCTTTATAAATAGGAGATTGTATCTTCTTATTTAGAGCTAAACTAAGAAGGGTGAAGACACTTCTTCACTTCAAAATGTAGTTCATAGATTTCTTAGTTTAGATAGTATAGCACAGTTTAGATTTAGTAATAGGAGGATGAAGAAGATAAGGAGGGAACTATGTGACAAAGGTTACTTTTCTTTTCCAATTCTTTAACTTTTGTAATTGAATCTAAGTTGGTTATTATATAAGTTTGGATTTTAATATGTGTTTCTAAGGTTTATACCTAGAATTATGGATGAACTTTCTATGATTGTTTGTGATGTTTATTTGATTATTTGATGCACCTTGAGAATTGGGATTTAACAATAGTTCAAAGAAGTACTAAAGTTGGGGAGTAGAGTTGCACCTTTGTAGTTTTGGTAGCTTGTTTATGTAATTTCATAAAAAAAATGAACTTGTAATCAATTTCATAACCACGAGAGTAGGCATAGTTTATCTACAAATATAATTGATTTACTAAGAGAGTAGGTTTCATATATATTAGAAAAAAAATATATATATATATATATATGAAATTATAATATAATTAGTCAAGATAATAATATTCAATTAATCGGTAATTTCACTTATAAGAGTAGTGAAGAATTTCATAACTCTAGGAGTTTTTTATTGTTATTTTGAATTACTTTTATTTCATGTTTATAGAATAGATTTAATTTCTTGCACTTGTGATAATCTAAATAATAAAAGAGTTCAAAAACCACTAGTAATTGACAATCTTTCTTGTAGGATCGACACCTAATATCCCCTATGCTCGATAAACGATTTGTATACTTGCAGAAAATGAGATATTTAGGTTATTAAAATTTGGTGTATGGTAAAATATTGTCACAACATCAACAGTAGTAGAGAATAAGTAAAAAAAATTCTCAGTTGTCCGGTTTCAATCTCTGTATTAGTTACTCCTTGATTCTTCCACCTCTTCTTCTTGATATTTCAAGAAAGATATGTGAAGAGAATGAACTAAAACATAACCTATTATTTTCTCCCCTAAATATGATCTAAAGAACCTTTATTTATAACTACTAAAAATTATAAGTGAATCTCAGTTGGAATAAGATTCTTGTAGCTAAAGAAAGACATGCGCGATGGGAATTCGACAATGACCGACGCAATGACGGGTTTGAAGACTTGCATTGCTTTTTTTTTCGCCCTAGCCCCATACACGGGGAGGGACACCACCCCCATATTTTATTGAAAATCACAAATTACATGAAAAGAGTGGAACATGGACCCAAACCTCTAGTAGGTATTGAAGCCAAAGATGATAAAAAAACTATTATCGAACAACTTTCCTACGAATATTGGGAGTTCCTGATCTATCTAAAGGCATGGAGCCTCGAACTAGCCTTGGTAACTCCGAGTGTGATCTATAGATGGTGAAAGAGGATGAGCGTACACCAACCTTCAACAACGCGTCTCGCTTCTCTAAAGTAATGACCAATTGTCCAAACCAACCCTTGTATTGCCTTCAAAGCATTTTCCTCAGACCTAATTATCCAAGGGCAATCAAAATTACCTTGAAGAAGATTCACTAAAACTAGACAATCTACCTCCACCTGTAAGTGAGAAAATCCCCATAGAAGACACTACTATACTTCAAAATGAAGCGATTTGATCTTAACTTGAGCATTTGTCATTATTCCAAACAATATGGAAAATCCAAACAATAAAGCACTAGACGAATCTCTTAGAACTCCACCCCCACCAATTAAACCCGGATTGCATAAAGAGCAGTCATCCGTATTTAACTTGTACAGCCCCTGTGTAGGCTTCTCCCAAGACACCAACCTATAAGAATACAAAGCTTCCATCCAAAAATATTGGAATAAAAAGTGTACCATGAAACAGACCCATCTACCCCTCCCGGCACCTTTACCCTTAACTATCCCCATCAAATCAACAAGAATACAATCACAAACGGTCTATCTACGCAGACAACATCCTTCAAAGTATGCAAGATTTCGAGCCTTCCAAATATGCCAACATATTAAACTCGGCAAGGCTACATTTTGTATGTCCAAATGAAAATAGTGCTTTGGTTGACACCACCATCCAGCTAGTCGACAGCAAATGCCAACCCCTCTATAAGACACTCTCGCGACATTCCCAAAGTAAGCTTAAAGGTACCCAACTATGGCTCCTTTTGAGAACACATGGTCTAGCGACTTAGACTGTGACTCCGTACAACAAAAATATTTTGATAGACCATGAACACTCAATCTACCTAAGGAAGATGCTAAGGGCAGCCGGTCCAGCAACAAGTGTACCATGAAAAAAGATATTTTGATAGGCAACGAGTGCCAAACATTGTCAAACATAAAAGATGAAGGCGCCTGACCTTGGGTTAGCTAATAAGAAGATGCAATTAATAAATTTCCTGACTGTATCAAACACCATATTGCACAATCTGTCCCTTCTCCTGATGGGGGTGACTTGGTAATAATCCCAACAGCAATATGGTCCAGAACCCACTGGCCAAGTAACTGTTGATTGCACCTTCCATTCGAAACAAAGTTCTTTATCAAGTGATCTGAGACGCTTAGTAACCATTGGCACAATGAACCAAACTAGAAGTTACATTGTCCTGAACATACCAGCTAACAGAGATTTCCTTCCACCAACTCTCTTACGTGTAACATTCATCTCTAAGTATACAAATTAGTCCTAGTTACCTCCACCATGCACGGTGACATTATTGACAATACTTGGCTCACATAAATTCAGACCATAAGCATTCACCCATCCAAAACCGCCACCACAATTTTAATAAAAAAGCCTTATAAACCTCCAACATTAAATAAACACCTATGCCCCCTTGTGCTGCATTAGCACATAGGTCTTGCCACTTAATCCAATGATATCTAATGCCACTTTCATTCTCATTCCAAGGAAATTTGCCATAGCACGTTCAACCAATGAGAGAACTCCCTTCGAAGGACATGAGGCTGCAAGCAGGTAGGTAGGTATAGCGACAAGACGTGCTTAATTAGGATAATACATCCTCCAATTGAAAAGAACCAATTTTTTCAAGACGCCACTTTATTGATGAGAGACTATGTCATCTCCATGAAGTAGATTCTTTTCCGCCTCCCAACAAACAATGGGCAACAAAAGTATTGCACAGGAAATATTTTATGAACAAAGCCAATTATTCGCTGCACAGTCGCCACACAATGTTGCGGCAACTTATCATGCACCAAGAAACAACTCTTCTGCACATTAATCTACTGACCCGACATTACCTCATAACTCCCAATAACTTGCATGACCCACTGTAATGATGTGAAACATGCACTTGCAAAATAAGGATATCATCTACATAATTAAGATGAGTAATCCTAAAACAATCCCTCGGCATTGAAAAGCACTTAAAAGCTAAATTGTCTAGTAACTTATTCAATGAATCAGATAACACTTATGTTAGGCCCGAAGACAACCTAAGAGAGAGGTGAATTAGGTTGATTATAAAACTAATCAAGTTATGGGCACTTTTTCGTTCAATATGAAATTTACCCACTTTTCTAAGTGATCACACAATGAATCGTTCAATTAATGAGCAAAATCACCTGAGAAAAGTAGAAGATATAAGCAATTTAAATATCACAAGAAAACAATAAGGAGGTGATTGTTTCACAGATTGGAATTGGAAATGGAAATGGAATCATAGACTCTGGTTTTGGAATTAAACTTTTCATTCCAATATCTAGCTTGGTTCACACATTGAAATTAGCATCATTCCAATTCTTGATGCTTGGTTTGATGAATGTTTCGGAATTAAATGCAATTAAATTCCAAATTTACCCCTGAATTCCAAAGTTTAAGGAAGGGATATTTGAAATTTAACAGCCGTTATACAACTTTCAAAACAAACAAATTCATTCTAAATTTTGGTTTAAGGTAATTTCATAAACCAAATCGCTGTCACTTTTCGTAAAGTATCACTTTCCCATAAAAGACCAGTTTTTTATGATTTTCCTCCATTATAAGAACAGGGTACCCATTTTCCCATAAACAAATTTATTTATCGGACAAAATAAAAATAAACTCGTTTTTCAATAAAATACCAGCTCTTTACTCATTTTTCAATAAAATACCAGCTCTTTATGGCTTTCCTCCATTATAAGAACAGAGTTCCCATTTTTTCATAAACAAATTTATTTATTGGATAAAATAAATATAAACCCGTTTTTCAATAAAATACCAGCTCTTTATGAGATTAAAACGAATTTTTCAATAAAACCCGTTTATTTCTGCAATTATCCCTAAAACAAAAGAACAGAATACCCATTATTTCATGGAGGGGCAGGATATATGTCTTCTAGTGCTCATGTAAGAGAAGGGAAAGAATCTTATGCAGATGAATTTGGCTATCACAAAGACCAGAGATGGAACTTTTCAAGGGAGGCAGACAATGTATTATGATAGTCATCAAGATGGCCTCCAGCAATCTGAATTAGATATCTCGAAAGATTTGATCTCACTCTTCAAGACCAGAAATCGAACAAGGATATTACTTCTAGGTGTGATTCACAAGTTTCTGTATTTGTTTCGAGTCCTCCTAACTCTCCACCACATCTCTCCCATGATGAGTTGGATGATTCCAGTGATTCTCCCATGGCATCTATTACAGCGGAAGGGAAGAAGAAGAAGAAGAATAGAAGGTGCGGTGTGTGATAGAGAGAAAGAGAGGGTAGGTTCGTCAAAAATGTTGTCTAAGGAAATCAGTTGAGGGTTTTGTCCAAAACCTCCCAATTTGCTCGGGAATGAGAGAAGTCTGATTTTTTAGAAATGATTCCAAAATTTGCATTCCAATAGCCTTAACCCAAGCAACAAATAAGGGGTTCATTCCTTTTTGTGATTCCCAAACCCTTTAACCAAGCAGCCCCTAAGTAACTAAGAAGAAAGGAATTGCAAACCAATTGACTACCAAGCTCCTCTTGAGCTTAAAGATCAATTCAAACAAGTTTCTTCAACTTGATGAAGTACAATCAATCTTGCGTACAAAGGAAGGCTCATTTCCTCCTTGCCCCAAACTCCACTCTGTCAAGTTAGAAAGTTTTACTATCTCTCAGGACAACCCTCACAGAGCTACATTGTTGAAGTGTTCACTTACAAATAAAAAACTTACAATGAACCTCATACAACTAAGAGTACAAATCTTCCATGAAGTGTGTTTTCTCACTAAAACTACTCACTATCTCTTGTATTCTCGGTTTGTAAAAATTATTGCGAAGTTTCTGATCATACTCTATTTATATGAGACCAGAAAAGTACTTTATTATGGCTACCAACAGTTAGAAGGTGGCTGAAAAATCAACCAGCCGTTGGGAGTATCGGAGTCTAATACAGCCGATACTTGCGTCCGATAGCAGACAGAGAGTTTGAGAAATCATCTTATTTCTATCGGACGTCCGGTGACAGGTTCTTTGTGCATCCGAGAGCAAACAAAGAGCTTTGAAAAATCATCTTATTTCTATCGGATGTCCAATGGAGACAATCTGCACCCGATATAATCATCCAGTATTTGCCCTATTTATCGGACGTCCAGTATTGATTTTGTGAGCATCCGACGGCTTTCGACAATATTTATCTTCTTTGAATTTCCTCTTGTTCTTTAAATCAAATTGCTTCAGAACTGAAAAGACTTCTTATTTAAAAGAAATTAGTAATATCCAATTATTTTGTAAACATCAAAAGACAGAGATCAAGATCATCATTTTTTCCCTTTTTAATGATGACAAAACAATGGATGATGATAAAAAATACTAATCTCATAGCATCTCCCCCTTATACATTGCATCCCTTACTTAACCAAAATATTAAAATTCAAAATATCCAAAATAACTTACCTTACATCAGAATAACTCCCCTTTACATATTGCATCCATAACCAGTATCTATTTAGTATTTTTTCCTCCGTTTTGTCATCATAAAATTAAAGAATAATTGCCATAAAAAATGACAACAGCTGCAACCATCATCAATCAATAACAGACTGATAACAAAACAATGGATGATGATAAAAAAAAAATACCAATCTCATAACATCTCCCCCTTACACATTGCATCCCTTACTTAGCCAAAATGTTAAAATCCAAAACATCCAAAATAACTTACCTTACATCAGAATAACTCCCCCTTACATATTGCATCTATTTAGTAATTTCTCCCATTTTTTATTATCATAAAATTAGAGAGTAATTGTCATAAAAAATAATAACAGTTGCAACCATCATCAGTCAATAACAAAAAAATAACACCTAAAGAGATCAAAAATAACAATGAACATCAATGAGACCAATATTCATACCGACATTCATATCAATCGAAATCCATTAATCATTAAAAAAATCAAAGAAAACTCAGTTCAGAGCATCAGAAACATCAAAAGAAAATTATAAAAGAACATTGAAAATGCATCCTAATATGAAGTGCAAATGACACTAGAGTACCTAAAGTGTGATCACAAAATTTTGGAAAGTCACAACATTTAAATTCCGAACTATTGTCATTTCTAATTTTAACAATATTCAAACTAAGCAGATTTTGAATTTTTGCAAATAGGAAAACAAAATTTTTGAGAGTATCATCAAGAAAAACCACCCAAGTGTATCTAGAGTAATCATCAATAATTACTAGGCAATATCTCTTACCATCCAAACTAACAATTTGCATAGGATCAAACAATTCAAGATGTAAAAACTCCAATGGTCTTGAAGTAGAAACACACTTTTTGAGTTTAAAAGAGACTTTGATTTGTTTTTCAAATTGACAAGCATCACAAATTTTATTTTTTTCAAACTTAATTTTGATAGATCTCTAACAAGATCCTTTTTGAAAATTTCTTTTAATAAATCCATACTGAAATGAAGCCTTCTATGCCACATACAGGAGTTTTCATTTGGAAACTTTAAGACATTGAAGGTTAGAGGAATTGATATTTTCAAGAATCACAACATATATGTCATTAAATCTTTTTCTTTGAAAATGATGTTAAATTTGAATAAAAAACTAAACACTCATGTTTCTTGAATAAAACAAATAGATTTCTATCATATAATTGACTAACACTTAATAAATTATAACCCAAATTATTATCCAAAAGAACATTATGAATAAAAATCTGACTATTTTTACCAACATCACCAGTCATATGTCTTGAACATTCATTGTCTATAAATCACTTTAATCCTTTAATAATGTTCACTAAGTTCACCTATTCAAGAGTTCAAGAATTAATATTTGGTACCTTTTAATTTTTGGATCCATAAAAGTTAACATCATGCTAACTATCCACATGCATTTCATGTCTCTTCTCATGTTCTTCCTCACATAGCAATCGCTTTTCATGTGACCTTTTTTACAACAAAAATTACACATTACCAAAAAGTTATTTGTATGAATAGGTTTAATAAATCTTACTTATCTTCTCTTATAAATAGTAAATCATTTGCACCAGAATTTGACTTCTTCTCATGAGTGTCAAAATGAGCGCTTGATTCATTCCGTTGAAAACAGTTTTATTTTTATGTTGGAATAACTCATTTAGATTGTCCATTTTTCTTTTCAAATCACCTTATTCTTTTCTGAATATTTCACAAAATCTTATTTTTCTATCAAACTCATTTTGTAGATCAATCTCATTCTTTTTCAAGTAATCATTTTCAATTTTCAACTTTTTATTTTCTTGAAAAAGATGTGCATTGTCCTGAAGAAGAAAACTAATTTTGTGTTTTAATTCCTTATTTCTAGTATAAAATTCTTTCAATCTATCATGCAATTTTTCAATGAAAGATTCAAAATCATCATCAGTTTTATCATCACTATCAAGTTGAGAATTACAAGTTGTTACCTCATCATCTCCAATGGCCATGAAAGCCATTTGAGCAGATTTTTTTTCCTCTTCAATTTCACCATCAGAGTTGTACTCATTCTGTTTTCTTTCAACTTTTCATTCTTTTTTCTTCTTTATTGGACACTCATTCATGTAGTGTCCAGATTGGCCGCATTCATAGCATTTGTCACTTTGCTTTTTATTGGCCTCTTACTTTCCTTTGTTTTTTGCAAAGTTAAATTGATTGGTATTCGAATTGCTAGGTTCTCCTTTTCTGAATCTTCTCTTGTTGAGAATTCTCTTGAAATTTTTTGTGATGAGAGTTAGATCATTATCATCCATATCTTCTTCATCCATTAAAACCAAGTCATCATCATCTTGAGAAGCTTTTAGACCAATGCTCCTTTTTGCTCTTGCATCTTCTTCTTCATGTACTTTGGTCTTAAGTTTCAACTCATAAAATATTAAAGAGTTTATAAGAGATTCAATAGGCATTGAATTCAAATCTTTTGTTTCTTTAATAGCAGTCACTTTACTTTTTCAATCTTTAGACAAAACATTCAAGATTTTTCTATTTTTCTCTCCTAAGGAGTATTCCTTATCAAGAACTTCTAAATTTTTAATAAATCATTAATTTACAATACATTTTATCAATATTTTCATGAGATTCCATCTTAAATTACTCATATTTAGTGACTAAGATAGATTTCTTCTGTTCTCTAACATTCTCACTGCCTTTATGAATTTCTTTCAATTTGTCCCAAATTTCTTTAACTGACTTACAGTTTTTGACTCTAATAGATTCATTTGAATCTAAAGCACTATATACCACATTCATAACTTTTGCATTTAAGATGAGATGAGTTCTATTTTCTGCAGTTAATTCATTTCTTATTTTTGGTCTAAGTTTGTTTGTATTTTCATCTACTATTGAGGCATCATAAGGATCTTCATTAACAATAAACCACAGTTCAATGTCAATCAATTGCAAGAAAATAATCATTCTTTCTTTTCAACTCACATAATTTGATCCATTAAATATAGGAGGTCTAACTACAGATTGGCCTTCAAACAATATGACATTAGTGGTTGTCATCTTTACTCCTAAACCGCTTGAATTTAATCTCTAAGAAACCAAATTCTGATGTTAATTGTTAGACCCCAAAAACAACCTAAGAGAAGAGGTGAATTAGGTTGATTATAAAGTTAATCAAATTATGGGCACTTTTTTGCTCAATATGAAATTTACCCTCTTTTTTAAGTGATCACACAATGAATCAATCAATGAATGAACAAAATCACTTGAGAGAAGTAGAAAATATAGGCAATTTAAATATCACAAGATAACAATAAGTAAATAAGAAAAAAGGAATTGTAAACCAATTGACTACCAAGCTCCTCTTGAACTTGAAGATCAATTCAAACAAGTTTCTTCAACTTGATGAAATACAATCAATCTTGTGTACAAAGGAAGGCTCACTTCCTCCTTACCCCAAACTCTACTCGGTCAAATTAGGAAATTTTACTATCCCTCGGGACAACCCTTACAGAGCTATACTATTGAAGTATTCATTCACAAATAAAAAGTTTACAATGAATCTCACACAACTAAGAGTACAAATCTTCCTTGGAGTGTGTTTTCTCACTAAAACTACTCACTATCTCTTGTATTCTCAGTTTACAAAAGTTATTGTGAAGTTTCTGACCATACTCTATTTATATGAGATCTGAAAAGTACTTTATTATGGCTTCCAACGGCTAGAAGGTAGCTAAAAAATTAACTAACCGTTGGGAGTATCGGATGTCCGATGTAGCCGATGCTTGCATCCAATAGCAGACAGAGAGTTTGAGAAATTATCTTATTTCTATCGGACGTCCGGTGACAGGTTCTTTGTGCGTCCGACAGCAAACAGACAGTTTTGAGAAATCATCTTATTTCTATCGGACGTCCGGTAGAGACATTCTGCATCCGATATGATCATCCAGCATTTGTCCTGTTTATCGGACGTCCGGTATTGACTTTGTGAGCGTCCCACAGCTTTCGTCAAATTTTATCTTTTTTCAATTTGCTCTTGTTCTTTGAATCAAATTGCTTCAGAACTAAAAAAAACTTCTTATTGAAAAGAGATTAGTAATATCCAATTATTTTATAAATATCAAAAAACAGGGATCAAAATCATCAATCTATGCCCTAATAATGAATAGTGTTAGAGTCAACGGGTCTTCTTGATGAATCCCTCTCGTAGATTTAAAAAAACCCACACTTGCCCCATTGATAATAACCGAGAACTAGAATTCGATATCAATCTCCAAATCATACCAATCCATTGTTCACCAAAATCAAAATCTCTCAAAACCATAGTAAAAAACAGCCACGAGACCCGGTCATTCACCTTGGCATATCAAGTTTCAAGGTTACATTGCCACTTTTTGCCGTTCTACTCATGTCATACACAAGTTTCTGAGTAAGTAAAAAATTATCTGATATAAGATGTCCATGTATAAACCCACTCTGCTGCGGGGATATGATCTTCAGAAGTACTCTAGCTAGCCGATCAGCCAATAATCGCAAAAATAATTTGTTAATGAAATTACATAGACTAATTAGCTTAAACTGAGAAAAATCCTGGCGATGTGCTACCTTGGGAATTAACATAATAGAGGTTGCCATAAAAACTCTCGGTAATGTTGCTCTACAAAAGAGACTACACACTGCCCTAACCAAATCATCTCCAATAATTGACCAGACAAATGAGAAAAACCGACCCGTATATCCATCCCGACCAAGTGCGCTCTCCCCATCCATATCAAAAACCACATGACAAATATCCTCCTTAGTGGGGAATTGTTCCAACATAGCATTGTTCTCTTCTAACAAAAGTTCAGGGATATTCTATAACAAACCCAGAGACAGAGTCATTTGTTGAGCTATGAACATCTTCTCAAAGTACCGCACAGCCTCTTCCCCTATCACCGACTCAAACTCAACTTATTCACCTCTTTCATTCTTTATTTTATGGATCACCAATTTCAATCTCTATTTTTCACCACCAAGTGAAAGAGCTTGGAGTTTCTATCCTAGTCTTGGAGCCACTTTACGTGAGCTTTCTGTTTCCAAAAATGCTCGTCCACCTACAAAGCATTGCGCAGCTTAGCTTGACCTAAGTGCAAGTCCATCCGCGTTCTCTCCGACTCATCATTCTTCATTCAAACCTCCGCAAGCCGCACCTCCTCTTCTTTCTGCTTGACTGTCTGAAAGATATCCCCAAACACCTCCTTGTTCCATCACTAGATGGCTCCCCTAAGCCGTTTCAATTTATGACATAAAATGTGGATAGGAGACCCGTCACAAGGTTGATCCCAAGAATCTCTAATAACAGGTAGAAAATCTTCTCGCAACGTCTAAACATTTAAAAATCGAAAAGGCCGTGGTTTGTTATCCAATCTAGTAGCTACAGAGATGAGGAGAGGGGCATGATTAGACGGCTCACGGGTTAAATGTGAGAGCGACAAGTTTAACCCCGTATCATGGCACCCCTTATTTACCAACACCATATCTAACTGTTTCCAAATCCTTGTAGAGCTATGTTGATTGTTACACCATGTAAAACTTGCTCCAAAAAACCATGTATGAATGAGATTCGCCTCACCTAGAAATTGCACAAAATCTATTGCTTCAGAGGGATTGAAAAGGCATCCCTCTCTCTTCTCATAGGCATCTGTAATTGCATTATAGTCACCATCAACAAGCCATGCACCTGATTTTGGGTTGTCTCTTGGTAAACTAGCCCAAAGCTCCTCTCTATCAGCAGCAGTACATTGTGCATGCACAAACAATAAAGTGAGTTGGGATGGCAAATGAATATGGAAAAATCTAACTGAAACATGTTGGGAACTTTTGCCAATGACTACACTAATAAAGCTTTCTTGGAAAAATAATCAAATAGAGTCCATAGAATTTCTCAACAAACCATGAAAATTCAACCTATAGCGATAACACTCAGCCTTCTCCACCCGAAGCCGAGGCTCACAAATAGCTAGAATTTGAATTCGATGCATTTGAATCAATTTTTTGAGTCTTCTAAAATTTGGAGTTTTAGAAGACTCAAATATTTCAAAACATGCCATTAATCATTTAATAAGACTTGGAAAGAATTGTGCGAGTTGATTGCTTTCGACCTTAGCTGTCTATCTAACGAAAATTTTGCATGAATCCTTTTGGTTTGTCAACCTTAACCGCCATGAAACCATCAAGAATCCTAGCGGCTGAGGATATCGGCTTGTTATGCTTATGTGCCAAGCCACTGGAGCTTCTTGGAGACAAATTACCTGCAGTAGATTGCAATTGCACCACCTAAAATTCCTCCTCAACATTAGGATCCAACCCATCCTCATCCTCCCTCTAATGCAACTATTTTCTAGACCAAAAAATGTTATATTAGTAAACTACAGGCTGTCATCACTTAGTAGTGGCATCACATGATCATTCAAACTGATTGTTGAGTCCAAACCTCGCACGCGAGTTCCCTGACCCTATTTGTCCCTCTTATGACAAGAAACGAAATCACCCTTGCTCCCTCCAGCCCCAGCTCCGTCCACTAGCTGATTGTTTCTATCCTCAACAACTGTGATTGTTGAATTGCCCTTGATAGCAGCCGCAAACTTGTCCGCTGTTCTCTCTAAAACCTGGGCTGCCAACTCCACCTGATTAGTTATTTGATCACTATTTGTTTATTTGGTAACCTGCGTATCTAACCCCAACTGAATGTCTTGATTCGCACTAGGCTATCCAATAGATAAGTTCCAAAAATGCTCAACCACATAGACACTACCCTTCGTCCCTTCCCACCCCTAATGTCTGTCTCATACCCTCAGCATCAGCATTAGCAATTTCCTTATCTCGAACGTTGAAAATTGGTGTTACTCTCATTAGATTTACACTCCTCCTTTGCATGACCCAAGTGCCAGTAGTTTTCGCAATACTTCGTAAGTTTTCAGCCACAATTTGTTGCCAAAACCCATTCACGTCACCAATCATACCTACCCAAACTCACTGGAATAGGATGCAAGAGATTGACTTCTACACATACATGAGCCATACTGGGTCGAGTTAAAGATGTAATA
The DNA here is from genome assembly GCF_003713205.1 of Coffea eugenioides. Lineage (NCBI taxonomy): Eukaryota > Viridiplantae > Streptophyta > Magnoliopsida > Gentianales > Rubiaceae > Coffea > Coffea eugenioides. Next base: position 12,995,307 of record NC_040043.1, on the reverse strand, counting down.
GCTGCATCAACATACAATGGCTGGCCGATCACACTCACAATTGACAATAAGCTGTGTTTGTCAAAAAAGTGAATAGGCAAGCATGACAGTGATACCCAAACAAGTGCAAATGAAGACTTCTAATATACATGAAAATCTAGCATCCAACAAAAAACCCTTATCGGGTACCTTCCAATTTGCCATATTCTCCTACTCCAAATACGTAGAAAGTCTGCTTCCTGGATAAAACAAATTTAGTCCCTAACTAGGTTTTCGATCATTTTTTGGCCGGAATCCATCATGTGCAAGGCACATGATCATTTTTTAAGGGTAAATTTGTCAAATTATATTTTACATAATCTCATCTATAGTCCTCCACATTTTATAAAATAAATTTTTTCGTCCCTCATATTTTATAAAATGATTTTTTTCATCCCTCACATTACACAAAATGAATTTCTCCATCCCTCACATTTCAAAAAATGAATTTTTCATTTCTCACTAATTATGTGTGTGAATACATTTTTTTAAACACACACACACACATATATATATATATCTATTTGATTTTGCTTAATAATAATAGTATAAACACATGTATGTAATTGGGCCCAACTTGTGGGCTATCTTCTCTTTTTGTATGATTATAACTAATATTTACCAATAGAACCTTAATTTGCATATTCTTATTGTATTTTGACCGAAAATAGCTTTATTTGTATACAGGGCACAGCAGCAGTGCAAAATGATGAATTAATCAGCACACCTCTGCTTCCAAAGATGTCCTAGAATCTCCCTTAATGGAACACAAGTCTTGAAACAAAGTAGCCCATTTGACTGCTTTTCGCAGCCTACCAATCAGATAGCCACGCTGACGTGCATTTGGACCATCTGGCAGCGTTTTCTTTTCCATAGCATGGCTATTCATGTGGAATCGTTGGACATAGTGACAAAGCATGCAAACTTGGAAAGGGAAACCAGGTTGTCACAGGGAAGCAACAATATGGGCCGTGGATGAGAACTCAGGTCATGAGACCTTCACCAAAGAAAAGGGTGGATCCCAAACCAATCCCAGAGGCTGTAGGAAAAATTTCAGAAAATTCAACAGCTCACAGGCTGCTCTTTGAATGTGATTACATAATCAACCCTCACAAAAGGATGGAGATGCAGGAAGAAAAGAGCTATCAGCAGAGACATTCAGACGAGAGGCCAGGTGAGAGAAGTGGCGGGACAAGTACTGAAAGTTTTCAAACTTAAAATTCAAAAGCAACTAAAGACAGCGGGCCACCCTTGAACACGGACCACAACAAAGGTTTGGTTCTGAATCAAAAACCACAAAAGGAAATAGTTCAAAAAAAAGTGGGTGGACAGGAAATGACTGAAGGTCAAATCAAGAAACTGGTGGAGGGACCCAAGGGGACATCTAAGGAAAAGGATGCAAGGATGACGGTGGCCAAAGATGTTGAAAAAATAGAGGCATCGGATCCAGCTAAAGTCATAGCAAGCTCAATGGATCTGGAAATGGAAACTCCAAACAATAGCTATTCACAGAAGAAGGAAAATGATGGAAATAAGAAGGATAGCAAAATGAGAGAGGTCAAAATCAGAAGAAGGAATATTAGGAATAGCAGCAACATGATGAACAGGGAACCACTGATGAAAATCTGCCAGAATGGGTGTTCGGTGATCGAGGAAGTGGGTGGAAAAAGAAAAATGACCCAGCCAATGGAAGTGGATATGATGAAAGATGAGGAAATGAAACCAAAAAGAAGCAAAAAGAAAGGAGAAACGGAATTGAATGATGAGCTGAAGGTTATGGAGACCAGCCTGGAATGGTCTCCCGGTACAATATGAAAGTTCTAGCGTGAAATTGTCAAGGTGCCGGGAGCTCCTTGACGGTTCCCAGTCTCAAGGAGGTTTGTAACCTTCACTCCCCAAATCTGGTCTTTCTTAGTGAAACTAAAAATAAAAAAAAAATCATGAAAAAATTCAAAAAAAGAGTCAACTATGATAATATTTTTGTGGTTAACCCGATTGGTAAGGCTGGTGGTTTAGCTATTTTTTGGAACAAAGATCTAAAGATTGACAAAATTTTGTTCACGAAATTTACCATTGAGGTTAAAATTGCTGCTAATCAGGAATCAGATAACTGGTGGTGTATATGTACATATGCAAACTCAATGGCATCTATTAGGCAGAAACAGTGGGAAAATTTATCTGACAGGAAAAGGTTGTGGAACAATAGAATTGTGCTCATTGGTGATTTTAACGATATAATCTCCAACGATGAAAAGTGGGGTGGTAAGACCGGAGAAAGCTGGTCTTTTAGTAAGTTCAAGAATTTTATTACTAGAAATAAGCTCATTGACCTTGGCTTTGAAGGGTTGCCCTGGACATGGAACAACAATTGGAGCTCTGGGGAAAAGATAAAGGAGAGATTAGATAGAGCTCTAACAAGTGTAGAGTGGTGCAAGAACAATAGTGGAGCAAATTTGATGCACATACAAACTGTTGCGTCTGACCATGCTATGCTGCTAATGGATACCAGACCAGTAAGGAAAAGATGTAGAAAACGGTTCCAATTTGATGCAAGATGGTTGCAGTATCCTGAAGTAGAAAAGGTAGTGGACTCGGCATGGGAGAAACAACAATTGGGATCTAGAGGCTACAGAATAACAAGGAAAATCAAGGAATGCAGATTGGCACTCAAAGGATGGAATAAAGGACTTCAGTCAAACAGTAAAGCCAAAATTTTGGCTATCAAAGATCTAATTGGGAAGACACAGGAAAGGAATACACAGAACAAACAATCTCTGATTATGGATCTTAAAAGGAAATTGAGTGCTGAGTATGCTAAGGAAGAAGCTTTTTGGGCCCAAAAATCTCGATGCAAATGGCTAAAAGAGGGGGACAAAAACACAGCTTACTTTCATATGAGAGTTGCCAGTAAAAGAAGGAGAAATAGGATATCCAGATTGGAGAAGGAACAAGGGGGTTGGTGTGAAACAGATGAGGAGATAGGTGAAGAAGTAACAAGATACTACCAGAAATTGTTTAAAAGCACATGGCCCACAAATTTCGATGAGATCCTTCAGGGCATTTCTAGAACAATCACAGAACAGATGAACCTTCAGATCACTAGGCTTGTAATAGAGAAGGAAATTAAGCTGGCTTTATTTTCCATGCATCCCAATAAAGCCCCGGATCACTAGGCTTGTAATAGAGAAGGAAATTAAGCTGGCTTTATTTTCCATGCATCCCAATAAAGCCCCGGGACCAGATGGTATGTCTCCCTTATTTTTTCAAAGATTCTGGGGTATCATTAAAAAGGACCTAGTGGAGACTATCAAGAGTTACTTTCAGCTGGGCCATTTGTGCAAAGCTCTGAATGAAACTTTAGTCACACTAATTCCTAAGATTGATACGCCATTGAATCTTTCTCAATATAGACCAATCAGCTTATGCAATGTTGTTTATAAAATCATTTCCAAAGTTCTTGTAAATAGAATGAAGCATTTTTTGAATGAATGCATAAGTAATGGTTAAGCTGCTTTTGTACCAGGGAGACAAATTTTGGATAATGTTATGATAGCACATGAATATATCCACTGGCTTAATCATAGGAGGGGCAAGAAAGAGGGATACATGGTTCTTAAACTAGACATGTCAAAAGCCTATTATAGAGTAGAATGGAAGTTTTTGCTTTGTGTCCTTAGTAAAATGGCCCCTTGTGAATCAATTGGATCAAAGGGTGCATATCGTCCTGTTCCTACTCCTTTAATATCAATGGGAACAAAACAGGCTATGTGTGTCCTTCTAGAGGCATTAGGCGGGGGGACCCACTGTCCCCATATTTGTTTCTTTTCTGTGCTCAAGGCCTTGCAAACCTCTTAACATCTGCTTGCAGGAACAATATGTTAACAGGAATTAAAATCTCCAAGAATGGCCCTGCCATATCCCATTTATTTTTCGCAGATGACTCGTTGATCTTCTGTAAAGCTAACTCTAAGGAGGCAAGTGAGATCACCAGAATCCTTCAAATCTATGAACTAGCTTCAGGACAAAAGATCAACATTGAGAAATCAGCAGTTCTTTTCAGCAGAAACACTTCCCAGGCAAACAAACAAGAGGTCCTCCAAACTCTTGGCAACATCCAACATGTCTCTCAGGCAAAGTATCTGGGCCTCCCTATGGTTATAGGAAGATCTAAAAACAGCACATTCAGGTTCCTGAAAGAGAAGATGATTGGCAAGCTGCAAGGATGGAAGGGAAAGATGCTAAGTAATGCGGGCAAAGAGGTTCTTCTCAAATTAGTTGCATTAGCTCTACCATCATATACCATGTCAGTTTTCAAGCTTCCAGATGGACTATGTAAAGCATTAAGCAGCATGATGGCGAGGTTTTGGTGGGGAAATGACCAAGGCGAGAAGAAAATGCATTGGAAAAAATGGTGGGACCTGACTGATATCAAAGGCCAAAACAAAGTCAGGTTAATCGTGGATATGGCAGAGCATCCAAAGTGCAATCCCTTTGCTAGAAGATGGCATTGGAAGACAGATAGGGAATGATAGATCAACTGCAATTTGGAAGGATAGATGGGTTCCCAATGGTATGAATGGACTAATAAGATTAGCTAGACCTCAAAATTGCATCATAGACAAAGTCTGTGAGTTGATCAGTAACAAGAGATGGAACAACAATCTTATTCAGTCCATTTTCTCAAGAGAAGAGGCGGAACAAATACTAATGATCCCTCTCAGCATCCAGGAAAGGCAGGACAGGTTCGTTTGGATGCATAGCAGTAGTGGAGACTACACCACCAAGTCAGGATATGCTCAAGCCAGATTAAAATCGAGCAAGAAGGCCAATAAGATGCAACCAAACGAGGGATCCAGCTCAAGGAAGGATGATCCTACACTATGGCATCAAGTCTGAGATCTAAACATAAAACATAAACTGAAGCACTTCCTATGGAAATGTCTTCATAACATTCTGCCCACAAACGAAGAAGTGCATAGAAGAACTGGTAAAGGGGATAAGTAATGCTGTGGTGAAGGGGAAGAAACTTTAGAGCACCTTTTTTTCAACTGTAAAGCTAGAGGAGAGGCTTGGAAGATATTCCCTATCAAATGGGACGGTAGTCAAGAAAGCTCGTGGAATTTTTGGAGGTGATGGGAAGCATTGCAGGGTGCTAGAAGCAGAGTTAACGGCATCAGTCACATAGAAGCCACAATAAACTTCTTGTGGCAATTGTGGAAAGCCAGAAATGCCTGCAACTTCAACAAGGAAAGCACAAAAGGTAACCTGATTTCAAGTAGAGCTCTAGAAGAATGGTTGGAGTACAAACAGATGTGGGACTTGGAGAATGGGGAAAGCAAAAAGGATGAGCCAGAAGTGCCAACGAGGACCATCACAAAAGAGTTCCAGGATCAACATGCCATTTTAATGTTCACGGATGCAGCAATGGACAATAAGAGAAGTAGAGGGGGATTGGGCATTGCAACAAAGGACCATAATGGAAGACTGGTCAAAACATGGACAATCCCTACTGGAATGATGAAAGATGCTGCCATATTAGAAGCTGAAGCAATCAGATCAGCCATGCTCAAAGCTCTGGAAGAAGGGTGGACATCTCTACTCATACACTCAGATTGTAAGTGTTTAGTGGATAGAATTAATCACAGATGTATTGGATTATCTCTGTTAGATATGTTGGTAGATGATATCATACATCTTAGTCGATCCTTTTGGTGATGTTCCTTTATATTTATTGGAAGGGAACATAATCGCACTAGTCATGGTTTGGCAAAGTTTGCCATCAACCTAATTGATGAAGCAAGGTGGGAGCTAGACTTCCCTGTGTGGCTTAAGAATGAAGCCCACAAAGATGTCCTGGCCGTGTGCCAGTAGTATGTATATGCTAGGAATATTGTAACTTTTATCACATATATATTAAATGATGACATTTTGACAAAAAAGAATAGTAACTAATACACGGCCAGCCGTTTGATTGAGTTTGAGGAAATGGGATGTCAAAACTCTTCATGTGAACGTTTGGTAAGAATAAACTGACCCCACAGGTGGGTGGGGCAATTGATATCAAAAGTTTAAAGAACCAAATAAACGCCACATTTCCAAACACAAATTTCAGAAATTTTTTTCCAAAGTTTAGTAAACTAGTTAAATTTCCTTTCCCGATTTGCCTTCCTGGAATAAAGCTACATTGTTCAGGTCCGGCTAAATCCTTCATCAGAGGCATGATCCTATTTAGTAACAACTTTAGATATGCCACATTATTTGGAGAAATAGACCTAAATTGAGACATCTTTTCTGGGCTAGCTTGGTATTCTTTGCTTCCCTCCTGATCCATTAGGGCTCTGTCCATCTGAGGAGAAAGGAGCTAAGGTCAGTAATTATGCATCCACTTTCTAGCCGGTTGACGATGTAGCATTTTTTTCCATTAACGCTATCCTACTTCCAATAACAGCCCTTTTATCTATGAGCTTGCATCTTGTACTTCTCCTGCCCACCCATCAGCAGGAGACAAAGCAACTAACGAATGATTTCTCGTCTTAACATAATGATGACTTGGTCAAGGAGAACAATGGTAGTTACACACTGAACTAAATTTTTGCATTCTAATCGATGAAACGCTCACTTACTGAGTTGGGGAGTCACTCCTCATGTTATTACCTGATGGTTTAGGGGTATTGTAACTGTTGCCAGATTGCTTGAATGAACCTTTTTTTTTTTTCAAGTGTAACGGTTGCTCAGGCGTCGGGAAGTTGTTCCAAAAGGAGCTCTGTAGATGCATTACCAGCAAACTATCGATTGAAAAATCGAAGGCATATGCAATATTATCAGACAAGACAGTTTGGATCATAGTGACTTTCGCTATTACAGAATCGGTTGAAAGAATTGACACGAATGCTGGAAATTAAAAGTTCTACTTTCTTTTTGGCTCTTTCTGTCTTCTTATTGCGCTTATGCCTCTTAAACTCATCAAGCAATTCAAAGAAAGACTGACTTCATGGCATAGCTCAGTTATTCAATCATGGTCTAGGCGTGTTTGGCATATAACCATAGAGCGAAATGGACTGGGCAAAAGTGCCCTCTTTAACTTTTATTCGAATGGACTGAATATCTTTTGAAAGGAGTATTTAGTTGTTTGTCTCAAGGCTCTTTTCCAATCCGGTCAAATGCCATTCCTTCACGGTAGACTTCACATCATCTATGTAAATGTCTATGAATAGGCCGATCATATGATCGAAGAGAAGGTTCTTTAACTCAAAGAACACCCACAGCACCCAAGTGAACCAGGACACTAGGAGGCCTTTTTGTGGACATCCTTCTCAGCAATTTATATATCTGATTGTAACCGGTGTCCGTCCATCCATGAAGGTCAACATTATATGCCCAGTATCTACCCCATTTAATCAGCTATCAGCATAGGATATTCATCCTTTTGAGTAGCTGAATTGAAATCTTGAAAATCTACAGAATTTTTTACCTTACCCTTTTTCTTCATAATGGGGACGATGTTGGAAAGCCATTACACAGACTTAACTGGACTAATAAACCCAGCCTATATTAACCTTTCCAATTCTTTCTTTATAACCTTAACACTTCCTTTGACATTATCCTAGGAGGCCACTTATAAGGACGATGCCCTTTTTTCAATTTGGAGTCTATGCTCCACTAAAGCTTCATCCAAGCCTGGCAACAACTTACATCATTTCTTGTGCTCTGAGGCAGAAGACACTATGTCTGCATTCATGTGGACGCATTACCTTCGACTGAGGAAGGTTAATTTACTCATCTCAAGAAGCAAGGGGAATCCCTTTTCTCTTTCTCCTTTCAATTCTCCTCATTCAGTGAACGAACACTGTGAATTGTTAAACTCAAATCAGTCCATCAAACTTGAGATTTCTTTCGTTTTGAGTTGCTCCTTTCAGTTGGGCAAATATTAGTTAATGTTCTCTTTCATAACTTTTTCCCTTTCATATTAACAAAATGCTTCTCCTTATTGTTGTTTTACTTGATGAGAATATTGGTTAACGTAGACGCACTACCTTTGTTTGCATTTCCTCTTTCGTGATACACTAGGCAAAAATGTTTCACACACATGATTCCTTTTTCTCCTCTTCAACACACATGATTCCTCTAATCACCTTCTAGATGCAATTCAAGAGAAAGAGAGGAATTGTCTAATAGTCATTCAACTGATTTATAGCTTCATTTAATTGTAGATTGAGCATAGCATTCTCACAAAAGGAATTTCACCAAGCAACGCCTTAATGGAGTTTTCTGCATCTTTTTCATCCTATAATATCAAACAAAAAAAAGGTGGAGTATTTAGTAGAAATTTTTATGAGGCAACCACTGACTTTTATGGAAGTACCAACCAATTTATACTCCATTCTAATTAATGATACAAGTTGATACAAATTACTCGTCAAATTCTGCAAGTCATAAATGAAAGCAAATGCTATATCACCTAAGGGGTGGAATGATACCCACCCTTCGCAAGAAGAATGAGTGGACTCGACTGCATGCTAATTAGTAGACTTCAACGTGCCACTGCTTGTTCTTTTTAAGTTGTGAGAGCTTCTCATCCCAACTCTCCCCTCTCTGCTCTGCAACTCTCTTGAGAGTATCTTGGATCCCAGGCATCATCCCCTTGAGCCCACAGAAATAGATGTGTGCCCCAGTGTCCAGTAATTTAAAGATCTCGTCACTGTATTCTTCAATTTTATCCTGAACATACATCTTGCCCCCATTCTTGTTCTTCTGCTCTCGGCTGAGTGCACGGTCATATCTGAAATTATCTGGGTAGTCCCTAAGATATTGGGAGAACTCATCATCATATAGTAGACTGTCAGTGTTTGCCACCCCAAGGAAGAGCCAAGCAAGGCCACCAAACTTGAAAGTTGGGACAGATTCCATAAACATGCGGCGAAGGTAAGCCCTATAGGGAGCCACACCAGTACCAGTTGCTATCATAATGTGGGTGGCCTTTGGGTTATCTTCAGGCAACAGCATGATCTTGCCAGAAGGACCTGAAAAATAATTGTGCAAATCGGAAAAAGGAGAGGTTAGTAACTATTTCACCATCCATGTAGAACCCAGCAAAGTAGGTAAAGCGAAAGACTGAACAATATTTGCCGCCTTGTTGCTTGGCCGGATTGCTGCCAAACTTCCTGAGTTCAAAACTGGGAAAAATACAGAAAATATTATAAAAAGCAACTCCACCTGACTTGCTTATGCATGACACAGTTGCACTTGCCAATAAGAATTAATGCCTATCAGTTACTTTATCCCAAAATTAATAGGAGTATTGAAGATTTCCAGAGTATCCTCTTCAGTCCCACAACAATGCCATATGTGAGTTTTCTTGGGAAAAACAAATCTTTGTTTTTAGGCGAAGTTGGAAACAATTGACAAAATTTAACAACTCTTTTGATGGTCACTGCCGCTACCTTCCCACCACACCTAATTCACCATCCTGAGTTCATCCATGAGTTTCAGCCAAATTATCAATCCACAATGGTGCTTTTTTCTTTTCTTTTTTTTTTTTTGGGTCAAAAGTGTCAGATATTTCATTTATTATAAACAAATAAGCACAAGCCATCGTGGTAACCTCTCTCTCCACTCCACATCATATTTAAGCTTTGTAGCAAAACTAGCTATTCTATCAGTAACACTATTACTGTCATTTCTACAGACTTCCTAAGTTCAGCAGTTAAACAGCATTCAACCGCAACATTTCCTCCCTTCCACGCTTTGCTTCTCTTTTAGGAAAAAATCAATTACTCAAACCCACCCCAAAGCAAAAGACTCATAACGCTTCATTTCCAGCTTAAATAACACAAAGGAAAATGCACCAATTTCAAGCACAAAGTGATGAATATTTCATAGATAATTTGGAAAGCCCATTTCTACCCCAATCTCACTATCACAGTGGGAAAAAATCTCTTTCTCCAAATAACCAAAGAACCAATTTATTTCTGAATGCGTGGAAAGTAGCAAGCTAGGGAATCTACTTGGCTTTTCAGAGAGCTTTCCATAAGATGGGGGAAGAGAAGGAAGGGGAATGAGAGGGTAAACAAGCACGCAGCCAGGAACAAGGTTAAGTTGGCACCAGGAATAGGAGTCATGGTGATTTGGCAGACAGTGGTGCCATACAGGGAACAGAGACATGAAAGGCAGAGGAAGACTCCATAAGAGAGATGTGCACTCTAGAAGTGTGGTTTCTAGGTGAGGCAAAGACGAAACTGCGGCTGGAGCAGGTGAAGGGCAAAATTGACAGATTGACAGGGCCAGCTTATGGATTGCAGCTACACAGGGTAAAGCTTTGATGGAGAGGGTTGCTTAAGTTTCATTTTTTAGGTTGTGGAGGGGTGCAGAGACCGGATGCCATGCTGGGAAGGTTTTGCCCGGGAAGAAGAATTGTGGGAAGCATTCTTTTTCAATTGTTGCATTTAGTACTATTGTCTGCTTTTCATAATTTTAAGTGCTATAAATTGAAGGTCGATCTCAGCATTTGGCATCCACCTTTACTCTATTCACAGTCTGTCAAGTATCAGGGTGCTTGATGTAGATTTTCAAAACTTAGGGCTCCTAGTAGTGATTTTAACATAAAACAACAGGTGAATAAAGTTACTAAAGACTGTAATTAAACAGCTCTTATAACTAGGTTCTTCAGACAAGAAAATGCAGGGCATGAATGTGATTAGATAGGAAGTACATTAATCAAGCAATACATAGAAATGTCTCTTGGTACCAAATAGCCCCTATGTGTATGCTTGATTAGCAACCAGCCTGAAATGTAAGATCAAAATGGTTGCATTAACTTAGTATTCCAGAAACATTAGATAACACAAGGACTTTGTACCATATGCTGACATCCATGTCTCTGAAAAACTTTAAATAACTTGCTAGCGATAATTCAATTCCAAATAACCTAGCAATAAGTAGTTTCCAGTTCCACATTTAAGGATTAGCCTTAAACATGGGAAGCAACCGTGCCAATAGCAGATAATTGTTTCTTTTGACAGTTAAAATACCTTTCTTAAATTTCAGCTAAAGAACAACACTCATGTTTTGTGTGATTACTAAAGCTAACTCCTCAAATTCACGAAAGATTCATAAACCAACCAACAAGTCAAGGATCTTCCCAAAATAACCACCAAGTCTAGCACCAAAATTACCTTTTCTATTTGATGTAGTAGCAATGACAACATCAATTACCATTTTAATCTTAACATCTTGAGCAAGTCAAATTGACTGGATATGGTGTAACTTTCAAATTATCAGTTGTGTCTTACCTGTGATCTTAACTTTGTCTCCAGGCTTTGAATCACATAGAAAGTTACTGCATACACCTTGTTTTGAAGGGTCTTCTTTTCCTGTATCCGGATCATAATACACGGCACGTCGGACACAGAAGCTTGCTGTTTTGCCATCAAAAGAGTCCCCATAGCGAGTAGAAGCAATTGAGTACAAACGAACATTGTTGGGACTACCTGGTTTCTTTGGATTTTCACCCTGCAATCCAACAGAAGAAAATTCCAAGCCATTACATGATTTCCATCAATATGCTAAAATAAAGCTAATGATATGTTTTACCCAAGAGTATAAAGTTGAAAATGATAAAAACAGGTAACTTCAATAATAAGTAATTACTTAATATAAGCCAAGTAGTTAGATAAGCCAACTTATAATCATCAGAAAACTGCTATATGATTATTGTTGATGTTTCTTTAGGTTCAGCAGTCCTGCTTGTTTAGAATTGATTAGCTAACAAAATTCACGAAATTAGAAGAGGAGAGGTAATATCCATCTATTAAGACATTCCCATCCTAGGAAAGTAGTTACAACTACAACTTCCGCAGTCAAAGGGCCAGGGCCTGCGATGTAAAAGGGAATATTAAATCAGTAGAAAGTAACATGCTCTTGATAGTCGATGCTACTTTCTATTTCCCTGTGCCACTGGCTTTATAACAAGGAATTCAAAATATGACTAGTGGTAGAGCAATAAGTCCATTTCTTTCTTCTATTAATATTGACAAGCACAATGAGCTGAACCTGTTCTTCAAAGTTCGAAGTCCATTAAGGATATATAAGCATGTCAGCAGAAAATAAGCTAAGCCTCTTGCTGTAACATAAGAAAGACCATACAACAGTACAACTATCAAGATTCAACAAAGGCATATTGAGCTGTTTTAATCTACCTTCCTATGGAGTTATTTATTCAACATCTTCAAGGAAAACAAGAAAGTATAGGATGTAAGGCTTACAGGAGGAATGACACCATAACTTTGTCCTTCCCAGTAAGGAACATTACCACCATGATCAATCACAATATGACAAGTCTCTCCAGGAGCTTTCGGGCCAACAAGCCTCTCAACAGAGACAATTGTTGCACTATACGGTTCCTTTGGCTTGTACAAGTGCATTGGTGGCTCCTTTGGATCTTCGAGCAACAAAGGTGAAACTCCAACCTTAGGTTTGCTTGCTTGTTGTACTGAGAAGCACAGAATGCGTTGGCTTCTGGAATGTACAACATTCTTTGTTTTCAAGTCAAAATCTGAGACAGAGATCCATGATTTGTCATGAAATCTCACATTGTTTGTCTGAAACAATAATGGGATTCAACTAATAAGTTAGATTTTATGTGATACACCAACAAGAACAGATATATAGGACAATGATAGAAAATTGTATAAACAAAATGGTACGAGATTTATCTACCAAAAAGGGTCTCAATCTGCAATAATAGGATAAACAGAAATGGTTACCATGTTATAGTCGGATGGAAATCCAATTAACATCAAGATAGTGATTTCATTTCAATTAGTTCTCACCATTGCATTAAACAGCAGGACAAAAACAAGAGGGTAAAAGAAAAAGAAAACTAAGGAATAAATTCTTCAAAAATGAAAATGATAAAAAAGAAAGGAAAAAAGAAGAACTGACTAATTTCATCTGACATAAATCATGGTCGCAATTTTTTATACTGAATTTGACTATAACCCAAAAAGAAAAAAGAATTAATACTTCAAAAAGACCAAATTTTGCAGCCGTAACTATTCACAAATCATCATTGCTTAGACTAAAACAGTAATACAAAAAGACAAACCAAAAAAAGAGAACTGAAATACCTTCAAAATCGATCTCCGGAAAGAAGAATCGCTGTTACAGGGATAAACCGCAAAAGTGATCTGCAAATTGAACAAAATCAAATTCAAATGCTAAAATCTAGGGAGAAACAAATTGGATTAAAATGTACTCAATAATCAACTTCTTGATTAATTATAGTAACCTGAGACAAAGCAGAGTGAGCCTGAGCCATCATGGATGAATAAAAATGCAGACTCAGAGAAAGAAAGAATTCAGGAGAATAGAAGCAGAAGAAGATGTATGTAATCAAGTGTTTCGAGTGCGTGAGTGTGTGAGTCAATGATGGGATGCTAGGAGGAGTTGAAATAGAGTACGGCCATCGGAGGGGGGTTTCAGCTTTCCGGCTTTGTTGCATTTGGATCACTGAGGTTTGCTCATATTACTATCTGGCCACCTGAGATTTGTTAAACCTCTGTTTTATTCCCATTACTTTACTCGATTACGAATTATTTTTATCTTTTCATAAAAAAATTATTAAGTAGTGAAATTAGTACTTATTGAATGGCGGTTTTTCTTTTTTCTTTTTTTTTTGGTGCAATTGTGGTACCAAGAAAAAGTTGGATGGATATCATATGAATAAAATAGGTATTATTCAGCATGTATTGAACTGGCACTTGAGATTGATTTAGTTCTACAAATACGTAACTTTTGCTGCTTTCTTGATTTTTTGTTTGTGTTTTTATTTTTCATACTCGTAATTCTTCGGAGTTAATCTTGAATTATTCAAATTTTAAACTTATTTTTTTATTCTTAATCTAATTAATGGTCTAAAATATGTCTAACTAACATGAAAAATTAATGTCATTCATCAAATATCTCAAAGTTTTCATACTAATTTATCATCATTACACTTTCTACTATTACAAACTTTATGGTATTTGATTAGTAACAATATAAATTATGCAAAGTACAATTAATTGGAACGAGATATATTCATTTTATAACATAAGTCAAGGCCTTGTATCTTCATTTACGAATTAAAAGTGTCGAATTCTCATTTCTACCTTCAATTTGTTCCACTTTCTAGTTACTCTTTGCCCCTCTTGACCAAAAAAAAAAAAGAATAAAAAGAGCAATCCCAATATATGTAAATCTCAAGGGGTCAACATGGATATCAACAAAAATATGTATCTGTCTTTTTTGTTTGGATTTGGGAAGTATAATCACAACTATGATCCTTTCGTAAGTTGCAAAGGACAAATCTCAAGAGGAAAAGCGCCACTGGACGTGTTAGGTAGGCATCATGGCTTTTCAGAGCTCTCCAATTTTTACTATGATTTTTCTTTTGTTGTCGCTATAGGGCGCTTGCTATGCTATGGTGCGTTACCTTGAGTTGTACATAGAGTTTTATTGGTTGTACCTTAAGTATTTGACTCTAGGGGAGAGTAACCAGTCACTCTTTCAATAGTCCAATTCTGGGTACAGTGTACTGATTATTAATTAATTTAATCACTTCCCTCGTGGGACATTTTCTAACGGAATGATGTCAAGCAAGTTATGGAGGCTACCTTGCCCAACAAAATTGTTTGGATTGGAATTTTTCTTCAAAAATTTTTATATTTTTCATGAATATATTTTTTAATTATTTTTTTATCTCAAATAAATCAAATATTTATGATATATAGTTTTTTACAATAATTTCATAAAATAGCAATCCAAATAGACTTAAATTGGCATCTTTGAAGATGTCTTTGTAAATGTAATAGAGCCAATACGAGTTGGCTTAGTTGCTAAGATTGAGCTACGTCTCCACAAAAGGTTAATGTGAGGACTACGGGTACAAACGAATCAAATTCAATTGAGTAACTTGCAATCTTGTTCATTCAAAACTTGAGCTCAAACTCGCATTAATCGTGTTTGAATAATGCAAATTCGAGCTCAATCTTAATGTATGAAACTTGAAAGCTCATCGACATTAATCAAGTTCAATTGACCTTCACATATCTACGTTTTTTTTTATTTTTCTTATTAGTATAAGATATCTATTTTATCCCTTGTTTACATAGAAAGAGAAGACCTATCTATCTTGCTCATAAAATATAAATTTAAATATTTTTAACCTCGATTAGGTTCGATTAAACTTGATTAAATTCAAATTAAGTTTGATTAGACTTGATTTGTATGAGCTCGAGTTGGAGTAAGGTAAAACAAAATTAAATTCAAGTTTTTTAATGCACTACTTGAGTTCAACTGGACTCGATTTTAATGAGAACTATGTTGAAAAATATCCGTAAGCGACCTATGATTCGAGGCATCTCTTGACCCGTGGCAGCGACAGAAGCCGAACCTGCCTAAATTTTTGTTTTTCAAAATAAAAAAAAAAAAATTGAAGACGTCACATGAATTTGCTGTTTGGGGACATGGTAAGGGACAAGTACATGTGCCCATTGCCTGATGTTTTGCATTTACAACTAGAAACTCAAAGCTCAATTTTAAGAAAATTTTGACAAGAAAAGAGAAAAAGAATCCAATGAGAACTTGTATTGTAAATTAAAGGATATTGAACTTAAGTAAATCAGTGGAGGAGAGAAAAAAATAAAGGAATCTGGAATTGTGAAGCGATAAAGGTCAGAAGAGGCCTTTGGAAGCTGGCTTAGTCACTTGATGAAGTTTGTAGCTGCCCTTAATTAACCTCAAGAGTCAAGAGTTCGTCAATTAATTATTGAAGCGTAGCTTTGCTAACAGTCCCTAGCAATATTTTCTGTTTGACCTCTGGGCATTTGGAAAAAAAGTAAGCGTGCCCTTAAGAAAAAACCTAGTATAGTCTTGACAAATCGTTGGTGTGGCAGTGGGATTAACCCGAGCGATGAAACTGGTCAAACGAGTGCTGCTATATTCAGCCAGATGCTGAGTATTTGATCCAATTCATTGCTTTATTTTAGTATCTTTTGGTTCGATTTGAACTCGTGTTTGGAGGAAAAATATTGGCACGCTCTTCGACCACATCAAAAAAGTCGTTACAACAATTTAGACTATATATCAGGGGTTCAAATTCTACTTACAATCAAAAAAATCTAAAGGAGGTGCCAAAACACCCATTTGATCTAGTCAGGTCTATATATCTGTTAGCCCTTACATAGTCTCTTTAGCCTCCCTCTCCCTATAGAATAGGATAGATTAAGTTATACAAATGTTAAGGATAGATTAAGTTATACAAATGTTATTGTTGGCAGAAAAAAAAAATTTTCAAAAACCACAGACAAAGACAACTGTACAAAAAATATCTACTTTTGCGGGGACTAGGGGCATGGACAGTGATAATCGTTCAGAACAATGTAGCATTTTTCGAATGAAACATAACTTTACGTGAATTATTTGTAAAATTTCATAACAGAAATATAATTATTATACATGATATTCATATGAACAATAACAAAATATCATACATTTATTGTAAAGATGTACAAACAATTCATTTAGAGTTACAAAACGTTTAAAAAGTGTTAAACCATAATTATTATGTATAAAATCCATATGAGCAATAACAGAATATTACACTTCTATTACAAAGATGTAAAATTACAAAACATTAAAAAAAAATTACACCGTTTTAACAAAATATCAATTTGTACTGAATCTTGTCACCTGCCACATCAATTTTTTAATTATAAAAAAAGGAAAAAAGATATTAAAACAACTGACAATTTGCTACTTTATTTTCTTTAACTACCAAATCACTTGAAGACACGGATATGGAGACCGAAATTCTTCTGCATCTTTTGCTCGTCATTTCTGGGTTAATCCAAAGGCTACAGATGTTGATAAGTTTAATAATCTTAAATTCTTAATTAGGCCCTAATGACTGATGCAGTTGTATGGATATAGTAGTATGTGGAAAATCTAACCGGTTTTATATGCATGTTAATTACAATTAACCCCCTTGGCCTATTTATTATTTTAATTTATATTTATCCCTTCTTATTAGTAAATACAAGTTTTATAGTAATAATATCCATAAGTCAAATGTGAACTTAACTCGAGCTAAAACTCACATTAAGCGTGTTCGAACAATGCAAATTCGAGCTCAATCTTAATGTATGAAACTTGAAAGTTCATCGAGTTTAATCAAGTTTAATCGACCCTTCACATATATATGTTTTTCTTATTTTTCTTATTAGTATAAAATGTCTATTTTATCCCTTGTTTAAATAGAAAGAGAAGACCTATCTATCTTGCTCATAACATATAAATTTAAATTTTTTAAGCTCGATTAGGTTCGATTAAACTTGATTGAATTCGAATTAATTTTGATTGGACTTGATTTGTATGAGCTTGAGTTCGAATAAGGTAAAACAAAATCAAATCCAAATTTTTTAATACACTGCTCGAGTTCAACTGGACTCGATTTTAATGAGAACTGTGTTGGTGAATAATCTATAAGAATATCTGTAAGTGACCTATTATTCCGGGCAAATCTTGACCCGTGACAGTGACTAAAACTGAACCCACCTAAATTTTTGTTTTCCAAAAATTTAAAAAAAATTGAAGACATCACATGAATTTGCTGTGTTGGGCACATGGTAAGGGACAAGTACATATGGTCCATTGCCTGATGTTTTGTGTTTACAACTAGAAACTCAAGCTCAATTTTAAGAAAATTTTGACAAGAGAAAAAGAATGGGAACTTCTATTGTAAATTAAAAGGTTATTGAAATTAAGAAAATCAGTGGAGGAGAGAAAAAAAATAAAGGAATCTGTAATTGTGAAGTGATAAGGGTCAGAAGAGGCCTTTGGAAGCAGCCTTGGTCACTTGATGAAGTTTGCGGCTGCCCTCAATTAACCTCAAGAGTCAAGTGGTCGTCAATTACTTATTGAAGCGTAGTTTTGCTAAGAGTCCCTAGCAATATTTTCTGTTTGACCTCAGGGCATTTGAAAAAAAATAAGTGTGCCCTTAAGAAAAAACCGAGCGATGAACATTGGTGTGGCATTGGGATTAACCCGAGCGATGAAACTGGTCAAACGAGGGCTGCTATATTCAGCCGGATGCTGAGTTTTTGACCCAATTCACTGCTTTATTTTATAGTTTCTTCTGGTTCGATTTCCAACAACTCGGGCTTTTAGAGAAAAAATTTGACACGTTCTTCATCCACATCAAAAAAAGTTGTTACTACAAAAAGATTTTTCAAAAACCACCCACAAAGACAACCCGTACATAAAATATGGTCTCCATATCCGTGGCTTCACGTGATTTGCTAGTTAAAGAAAATAAAGTAGCAAATTGTCAGTTGTTTTAATATCTTTTTCCCTGTTTTAAATTAAAAAATTGATGTGGCAGGTGGCAAGATTCAGTACAAATTGATATTTTTTTAAAACGGTGTAAATTTTTTTAATATTTTGTAATTTTGATTTAATTGTTTGTACATCTTTATAATAAAAATATAATATTTTATTACGGTTCATATGAATTCCATGCATAATAATTGGGATTAATTATATTTACCTCCCTTGTAGTTTAACCAAACTATGAATAAACCCTCTAAATTTTAGAAAATAACAGTCATCTCTTTTGACTTAATAATTTCATAACAAAAGCCTCCTTCACGTCAATCAATTAACGGATATGAAGCCTAATTATCTTAATTCAATATTACCCTCCAAAGCCTTAATTCTAATGTATGCTATTTAGTTTAAATAGTATTCAATAAAGAATAAAAACTCATTTAAGAAAAAAAAAATAAAAAATAAAAATGGAGTACTATCTCCAAAAAAACCCGCTAGCCATCACCCACACGTCCTCTTCCCCAATAGGACATCCCACCAATAAAACACCATTAATTGCCCCTCATCCAACTGTTCCATCCAAAAGGAATCCAAACAATCTTCCATTTCTCTCATTTTCATTCTTCTTCATTATCAACAAGCCTCAAATCCATCCATGAATTCCTTCTTTTTTTTATTTGATGGGTTTGGATATACATGTGCCTTTGCCATTGAACTGTAAAAATTCAATTGGGTGTTATTTCCAGTTGGCAAATGCATCCCAAAGAAATTCATCTTCTTAGTTGCCTCAATTTTGAAGAACCAAACCCATCCCAGCATCCTAATCGCTGTATAGATGCATTTAATTTTATGGGCTTATACTTCGTATTGACAAATTGTCTGTGATTGGAGGCGCTGTTGGGAAGGGTTACACGAGATTAATCTTTAGTTGCAGGAAACAATAGATTGATTAGAGGTTAGGATTTTGGCTTGAAAAAACCTTGCATGTTGTTAGACCATGGGCACAATGTTTAAGAGGAGATTTTAGAGCTGAGGAGTTAGAGAGGATTGAGAGTTTGACAAAGTGATGTTTGATGGCGGAGGACTACTTTTCAAGGCCATTTCGTTTTCCTTAATTTTCTATCGTGATGCTATTTTGATTTTCAGATTTTTTTAAATTTTTCTTTCTTGATTGTTTTTTCCCAGCCAACAATTTTTAAGTTTCATATAAATCATCCTTGACTTATATTAGGTGTGTTAACACTCGGTAGAAAAATCCATAGATAAATGCATCGAGTAATGTAACATAATAAACAACAGAACCCATTAACCACAACCTCCAATTACCCTAGTTACGCACTTTCATCTGTTACAAATTAGGCACAGCAATGTGGATTGTGGAAACAGTTTCATTAAGTTTCTCTTATAACTAATTACCTTTTTCCATTTGTTAACTTGGAATTTTTTTGAGGTATATCTGCCACTAATTATCATTTTTGTTAACTAGAATTTGTTAAAGATAAAAATAAATAAAGAATATTAAAATTAATATATGGATAATAATAGCAAGAGAAAAAAGTAGTTGGTTACATGGAAGGAAGAAAAATACAAAAGAAATGTAAGGAAAAGGTGCAAGAAGAAAAGGGCCAAAAGGGAGAAAAATAAATAAAATAATAATTTATATTGAACGGACACTTTTATCCTAAAACATAAAGTAGTGATGCGAAGTGCCCATTTATTAAGTTTAGGGGGTAAAGTGCAACTTTGAGGGTAAGTTTAGAAGGGTTTAATGCTTTTAATTCTTCATACACTTGTATCTTATTCAGTATCGGCTTCTCCACAAGCAAAATTACAATACAACCCTATATTCAGTGTCAATTAAGTAATTGCAAACAAAATTTTCTAGTTAAATTCCATGTCCTGTGTCCACCCATTTCCTAATGGATGTGCTCCTATCGGATCACATTACGGTTTTCTCATTTTATTTGTACCTCTTTGCAAGGACGAAAGTGATATTTGCACTCCTAAATTAGTCTCTTGCACTCTTTGAAGGAATATTATTTAGTGAGTGTATTGAAGTGCAAGATGCTAAATGGGAGTGCTAATATCAATTTCCTAGTAATAATTATTTCATTCTAAGACAATATTTAATTCGTTAATAATTTCACCAATATGCACTTTGGTTATCGTGTCATCAATTCATTCTCATCAATATGGTCTAATAAAACTTCATGGAGCCCTGTATCAAATGTACGAAATCGGGGATAGTAGAAGTAAACTTGGGGAGGAAAACAGAAACTTTCCATTAAATTGGGGGAGGAAAACATACATTATCTATTAAATCAAATATAAAATCATGGATTAATCTTCTGTACACTGAGAGTATATACACTTTCACCATTAAATGCATGACACGTAATCCGAATTTGAATTTGAAATTCAAATTTTACATATGTGTCGTATATCCAACCATGATGGTATATACACCGTTACTGTGTATAACATTTATTCTAAAATCATATATTGGCGAAAAAAAAAGTATCAAGTGCTAATCGTCCTCATCCCTAACACCAACATCTCATTCTAAAATATCCTTAGTTGTGATTTGAAAAAACACTAAATTACACCAAATCGAATGACATCAAAACCCACCATATATATTAAACCAAATTACAAACAAAGAAAAGGAAAGAAACAAGCAAAATGGCAATGATAAAACCAATTGCCAATAAGGATATGAACTGCCAAAACGACCAATTTCAACATTCAAGAGCATTGCTTGGTATCAATCCTACATGCAGAGCATGCCTTGGAGAAATGGTGAGAAGAAAGGCTACGTTGCAGCTTTATATTAGCATTGCTGGACAATTGACTGAGAGACGTGCAAAAGGAGAGAGCCTGAAGTAAGGCGATGAGAATAATTTGTTAAAGTACACATACCAAGGGATGTGCTCATATCAGCGGGATTGTATGATAGCCTAATAATAACCAACTCCTTTTAGTGGAGTTGGCCACTACCTTCAGTGTGTGGGGTGGGAGGCAAGGGTTGAAAAAGTTGCCATTTAATGTTGCTTTGCTTAAAATTCATATGGGTGCTGTGCATTCGTATGGTTCGATGGTGGTTTAGTCTCCATCGATTCCCTGTGATCCGCTGAGTTTTGGCTGGGTGGTCATATAAAAAGGACTAAATCCCTTCTTGAACTGTAGATCAAAGGTTTAAATCCTATCTATAATCAAAAAAATTAAAAGAAGGTGTCAGATCATTCCTTTATTTTAATCAAGTCTGTATACCTGTTAGCATCTACATGACTAGGGCTTTCTAAACGTTCGCACTCCAATGATTATAATAATTTTTATGACCATGCTAGTCGTGATTGATGTGCAAATATTTTGGGTTTGACTTCAATTCAATTTGAGTTTGATTTCATTGTAATTTGGGAGAAAAAGTCTATCTATTTTTCCTGTCCATCTCATGTTCGCTAGAATGACTTGCCTACGTGAAAAAGTGTTGCTAATTGATTTTTATTGAGAATTGGAGAATACTAAGTGAGACGCCCACAGCGATTACTAATTGAGAATTGGAAAGAGTGTTGCGAATAGGACGCAAAATCTAGCTGGAGTTTAGGGTTTGGCAAAGAAGAATAATAAAAAATGCAGCAGCATGTTATGTTTCGTTGAAGAAGATGAAATCATTGAATATTGCATCTTTAGTTCCCTTGATTTTCCTTTTTTTTTTATCCTTAATTTGCTGTTCCTATATTACCCTCAACTTGGTGGTATTTTTGTGCTGGAAAGTATTTAATTGGTGGCGCCACCGTAAAAGAATATAATTGATAACTAAGACCCTATTTGATAACTCAATTTACCATTTAAATTTAATGAATTCAGATCTTAATACGTTTAAATGCATTTAATAACTAAAAATTAAACATCTAAATTAATTAAATAGTACTGAATTTTCTAGACAAAATTTACTTCAAAAAATAAGTAATAATCTACCCACTTATCATTGAATGTGATATACACTCAAATATATTTAATTTAATATTTAATAATTTAATATATTCATATTTTAGATTTCAATTTTATCAAACACACCTTACATTTAAGTTAAAGGACTAAAAACAGCTAATAAAAGTTGAAGGATCAAATCGGTTTAAGTGAAAAAGTTGAAGATCTAAAATGGTGATTTTCCCCGTAACAAATTAACAACGTAAGATTTGCAGTTTCATGTCCATTCAATCTGGGTCCACAACCCTGTCATAACATCACCTTGTTTCTCTCGACCTTTACGGTTCACGTGCTTATTATTCTTTACGGTTCACGTGCTTATTTTAAGCAGCATTGACGTCAGCGTTTTTATCCGTTCTACTTACCAATGTATTGGTACCAACCGGCAACCGCTATACCATTTTTTAGAATTTTTGCTACTTTTGCAGAAAAATAGTTTATGTATTTATGGTTGTAGTTTTTCTTGTACTGGCAGTATATACATTATCAGTGTTAGATAAATAATAATTATGTAAAATTTGAATACAAAATTCAACTTTTAAACATATATCATGAATTTAATAATAATAATATATTATTAATGTATATAAAATTTAGTCAAATTTTATTTATACATTTTGCATTATACTTTGTCTTTTACGACGCATTGTTGGTTGTCCTCCGATCGATATTCATTTTAATTACTATGCTTTATTTTCGTCTCAAAAAATGAGCCAGATTTAGTGAGAGAAGAAAAACATATTTGTGGATTTTTTTTTTTTTTTTGGCTAACGGGCTTCAAGAAGCACGATTCCCTGGACCTGTCTTCTCAGCTTATGCTTAATATTAATACATTCTCCAAAAAGATCTTAGCCTTATTTGGACCAATTGACAATTGGAATGCGTAAAAATATTTCCCAGAGGGCCTCAGATTTTTTGAGCCCAGACTTCAATACAAAGGGTGCAATTCAAAATGTTACCGGAATGTTTATTGATTTTTTAGATATGTTGTTTCGGTTGATTTTTCAAATTTTATGAGCGCGCATATCATGTTTGATGTACTTTCTATCAATAGTGCCGATATTGCAATGAAATTATACTTTTTTATTAATTTTTTATCGTGGTTTTTTTTTTTTCCAACAAACGAATTTTTTTCGTAGTTAATGTTGGCTGATTGAATCAATTTTTGAGCACTTTACCATACCACATGCTCTCTAGATCACAAATATAACGGTTTAGTCACCCCAAGTTCTTGATTTTGTCGAAATTCATACTTGCCACAACTATTTGACATAGTTTTTGGAAACGTTTTATGTTATTTGAGTGGATGATCGAAATCTTGAGTTGATTGAGAATCGAAATTGCAAAAATGAAAAAAGTGGAAACTATAAACATCACTCTAAGCGTGGTTTGTTTGGATAGTATTTTATTTGCTAAAATTTATTTATGTGTATCATCGACACATTTTTTTAATTATTATTTTATTTCATATATATCATATCAAAAAAGTGTTGTAGTATTTTTATTTTCAAAAAATTATCCTAAATAATTTATTATCCAAACACGTGATCTCATTTTTAGTAATGATGAATTATGAAGCGTGACATGAATTGCCAAAAATTTCAGAGAAGTTCATTTCGATCGTTCGAAAAGTCATGGAACTCTACAAGTGCGTGGCTCCTTGTTTTGTCTAGGAGCGGAAATATATGGATTAAAGTCATGCTGAACAAAAGTGTCTAGAAATCAAGCAAGCTTTGTCTTAACAACCCAAAACTAGAAAAATATGATTCAAAGTTCAGACCATTGTGTTTGGTAAAATCACACGTGAATCAAGGTTTGATTGGAGATCAAGAAAAGCAAGAAATCGAGTAGTACATTTGATTCGTTGGTGGGTCAAATTAATTATTGGGAACTAAGCTGTTTAGGATTTTTTATGGACAAACTTTTGACAAATGTAAAGGTGGAGTACTTGAGTTGATAATGCTCAATGGGTGTTTTATTGTCCAAGAATGGAACTATAGGGCATTATTCCGCAACGAATCTTCTGTTCCACTTACTTTGCTACTCTGTGTTTCACTTTTAATTATATTATTATTGTTCATTCATAATCATCATATTTCAAATTTTTTTTATTTTAGCTAAATCACTATACCAATTGGACATTCAAGAAGCGGAAAAAGCAAATGTTTTAGCTTCAAGCTTGAGGAAACATGTTGAAGGATTTTCAAAAAAATCATGTGACCATTTATACATTTTAAAGTGGTACAATCATTCAATATTCAAACTTCAACACCCTCACAATGGGAATGAGTTCTACTTAGGCGGGAAAACTTGAATTGTGAATTTATGATCTACCAGTGAGAATAATTGAAAATTCTTAGATGAATTTGGTGCTCTATGCATCGAAGTCATTAATTTGACACCGTATGTCGTAAGCATATATTATATAGCTAACATCATGTGATGTCATAATGAAAATTTGAACACTTAGGTAGTTAGGTGGCCTCAGACTCACAAGGGATGAACGATAATTATGTAAAATTTGATTTATGCACATGTATTATGAATCCAATGGTGGTGATAATGTATATACTATCAGTGTATATAAGATTTACTATATATATATATATATATCAAGCTCCCACAGAACAAGACATGAGAAGATGAATCTTGCCTTCCTTTGGCCGTCGCCGTAGATATGTTGCAAGAGAAGCTCAAGAAGAATAGGCTTCCACACAATATGTGGTGTCTTCGATGTCGTTGAACGCCATTGTGGCAATGGTTGCTGCTGGATGTTCTGAAAGCACACTCGAGCATGTGCTTAGCTTTCTTAGATGCAAAAATTTGGACCAACTTAAATCAATGGTTTCAGAGATGATGTCCATCACAACCTCAACTTCAACCTCCTCCAGTACCACCAGTTTGGTGGCCATCAAAAAATTCAAGGCAGTGGTCCAAAGCTTTCATTCATCAAAAGCACACTCGATCATGTGCTTAGCTTTCTTAGATACAAAAATTCGGACCAATCCTCCGGCACCACCAGCTGTGGCGGCGAATCAAAATATTCATGGCAGCGGTCCAAAACTTTCGTTCGTTTATGGAGTTTGGATGGATAAGTGTTATCCTCTCAAGTCTTCATGTGAAAACTTTGTTACTGATGTCTTCAAATCACAAGCCAAAAACATTGATATCGCCCTCAAGGTAATATCATGATTATTCTGCTGCTTTTCATTATTTAAATTGTCCTGGAAAATATAAGTTCGAGTCATTTATCAAGCAATAATGCATATACTATTGTGACTCATGTAGATTGGCATACATGTACATTTGATTGCACAGAAACATGTTTATATTCACCAGCTAATGACAATACCATTCATCATTCATGAGTGAAACAAAAAATTTAACACCACTTGCTTTTCAGTACTTAGGGCATGAAATTGTGTAGTTATATGATTTCATATAAACTCACGTAACTTTTTTGTTTGTTTTTTTTTTGTCGTAACGACACATGTCTAGTCTACTCCTACTCCTACGGAGGGCGGGGGAAGGAGGGAATCTACTTTATGGGAAGACCCAACTGAGCCTTTGGGAATCTACTCCTATGGGAATCTACGTAACTTTTTTGTTGTATGTGTGAATTTTATTTATGTACATCAACTCAATGTACTAGCACAAGTAAGAATATAAGTGTACAACAAATCAACATTCGTACCATTTATACCAAAAGCAAACCAAACATGTGCACGCACGATTTATGTTTACTATCTACTCATCACTTAATCAATCTTAACACTGCTTTCCAAGTTTGTGGTCCTTTTGATTTAAAACACAATTGTTCATTAGTGATTTACTTTTATCTTTTTGGTATAGAAAGAAGGGTACTTTACAGTGTTGACTAGGGTAGCTAGCCATCAAGTGGATTATATTCAAAGCATTAGTTTGCACCGTATGCATGTGGTGGACTTGAATGTAATTAGACCTGATATGGCTAGCTCGGTGTTCAGTTATTTGTTTACTCAAAACATTAATCACTTGCTACAATTTTCGTTAACAAATTTGTTTCATCTTGGACACAACAATTGAAACTTCAGGTTGATGAAGCCATGAAAGAAATTTTACTCATCGGTGACGAGCCTAACCAACGGCCTCATCAGAGGTGTTATTGGGCCTGGACACATCACTCCTTTCAGAAATTTACACCAGGAAATGCACTCTATTTTTGAGGAGTTTGGGAGAACAAATTTTCTTCAGGATTAACTAGGAAGAGGAATTTTTATCTTCTCAATGGAGGCAACATTTCAGTTCCCTTTATGACTAGCTCAGAATTATGTCGATATGGCTCGTTTGGTGATTTCAAAGTCCTCGAGCTTCCTTATCAAAGCAGCAACTAGGGTTTTTAGAGATTTTCTATGCAATTCATCCTCCCAGACAAGAAAGACGGCTTGCAGAATCTACTTGACAAGTTCAATAATACTACTAGATTTTCAAACCCATATTTCAAATTTTCAAGCTACCTATAACCGTTCTCGAGGAACTTTGTATCCCCGAATTCAAGTTCTCCTGCAGCTTTGACAAAATAAAATTGCCATGCATGGAAGACATGGAGCTCCATCTCAAACAAAATCCGAGAAACTTTCATAGAAGTGGATGAGGTGGGTGCCAAGGTGGCAGCTGCAACTTTTGGGTTTACAACTTCTACATGTTCTCCGCTGAAAAATATGACTCTTGCAGCTGAACATCCTTTCATGTTAAGGAGATATCTGGATTGGTTCTCTTCACACTACAACAAAAATGACCTTTCCTGACATGCCTATAAGGACACTTACTGGTTTGTGTCATTATAACTTCTATCATGACACTTGTTATCAACTCAATAAAACATAATCTAATTTTTTTATTTTATCTGATATAAAAATAATAATGTGCCTTTAGACTACCTATTATGATACTTGAGAAAATGTGAGATATACCAAAAAAAAAAAGATACAAAACGACATCATTTGATTTTGGCGGAAGATTCGTTTGCCAAAACACTTGGGGAAATACTCAAAACTTTCATTTTGCTAGCCAAAAGACTTAGTCAAATTTTGCTTCTTCTCATCTCTCTCGAAAGAAACGCTATCTCCGTAAATTATCTCTCAACAAATTATCTCTCGGCCAAAACACTTGGGAGTTTTTTCTGCTGAATCTCTTTGCAAACAAACTATCCTTACTTTCCCATTGAAGGTATGTAATTGCATGGTAAATTTTTTTATTTTTGTTGAGTCTCTCCGCAAACACTATCTTGATAATGTTTTTGGTGAATGTCACCATAAAGAAGCTATCCGTTCTTCAAGTTGTTCTCTTTTTTTTTTGAGATTATATTAGACATTGGGTTTGTTTGGAATGTAAAATCTCCATGTTATTTAACTTTTTTATAAATAAGAGTTTGGACTGTATAGAATAAATAAGAGTTTTTTCACTATTTAACCGGACATTGGATTCCTTCTTGCGAGCAGCCTTTTTCACATGAGGCTTACTAAACAACAAAACATATGACGTGGCAAGCACTGAGGAACTTAGCAGTAAAAGTAACCATTGGCTAAAGCAATAAAGCCATTTACTCTTCCAATGCATCGACAACCTTCACGTGCTCCTTTCTTTTGTCCAATATTTTGCCGATTTTCTTCTACATCCCACCCGCTAACAACACTCCAAGCAGATCCAGCAAATTAGACAACTTCTCGGCCAACAACAACATGCAAAATATAAGGAAAGTGCGGTTAAGAAGGTGCTGGGTTTTCATTCGGCTGTCAATTGCAACACTCTAGCAGCGATTCCAGCAAGCTCTCCGGCAGGTATCTTCCTGGCCGCTCAGACATATGGGAGTTAGCTTTGTCTTCTATTTATTGCTTATTTTAAATAGCAGGTCTAATTTTAGTCGTTTCCTTTGTTGGATTGTCTCCTTGTTTGTTGTGGCTATTGTCCCTCTTTTATGCCTCAACTCAGAAAATATATGTGATACAAAAATTTGCAATTCACATGGCTTTTATTTACATGGAATTGATTGTCTTCTCACTACAGAAACAAAGGAATTCAAGTATATATTGTGATGCAATTTACACTTATATAGTACAATTCAGATAGTGTGGTCTGTTTTATTTTGCCTGACTTGTAATCGGGATTTTTTTGCAATTTCTGGCCATTATAAACTGTTGCAAGCCAAAATATTTGTACCCAAAAAACTAGCATGTCTTTACAATCTTATGGAATTTTGCCAGTATAATAATTCAAAAAATCTCCAACGGCTGTTAGAAATACGACAGGAAAATGGCTTCAACGCTTTCATTTTTACTTCACATTGGGAAATCTTGAAGAGGTTGCCATAAAGCCTAAAACAATTGTAGTTGTCAACAGCTGAGTACGCACCAAAAAATATTAGGAAATGCGATTTTCTGCTTAGTATTAATGTGAAAACAGCATAAATGTATTGATTTTGAGTCAGAGGATGCACTAATTGTGGGTTTATAAAGGCTCATACTATACACAATATGTGCACAAATGTATCCACTTAAGAGAACTGAATTTTTTTGGAAATACCAAATTAAGTCAAGGCAGAATCAGCTCGTGGATCACCCACCATTAGATGTTTTTAACTTTCAAAATTACTCTCTTGTTTTGTTAGTCCTTTCACGATATCCTTTTCCACCACAACAAAATTATAAAAAATTAATCTTCACTACTCCATTTTTTAAGTCCCTTTTGGTATTGGACAACTATTTTATCTATAAGAGGGGACAAACTTAACAAAAATTTAAGTCAGTGAGATTTCTCGTCCTTAATTACAGTTCTTTTGTTTGCTATTGTATTTATTTGTCAACTAAGAATTTCTTTCGCGTGCTTGGTAAGCTTTACAACTGATGAATAATAATACACATGTCCAGCTACTGCCACTACTTGGTTCTAGCATTGTTAGCTCTTCGGTTATGACCTCTGATAAGAGGAAGAAGCCTTCTTACAATTGTATGTTCTTCTTCCATGTGTATATGTATTACATGAGTTTTACTAGTTATTCTCCCTATTTTGTAGCTTAACCTGTTAGCTGTACTTCCGATTGCTCCTCCCGTTCGTCAACTGCCTCCAACAACTACATCAACTGCTTTTCCACCTACGTTGACCAAGTAAATTCGTACTTCTGGCTTGACCTTTGTTCCCCTACTACTATTTGTCGATTTCTTTTTTCCAAAGCACTTTAAACTATTTTTTAATATCCAGCCTGCGTATACATTTTTTTATTTTCACACATTTCAGCAAATGGCTACTAGGATTCAATGGACTGATGCAATGGACAAAACTTTTCTCATAGCCTATGTTAGCTTTAAGGAAAATAACTAGTGGGACAATAAGAAGTCGCTTGAGATGAACTATGACATGTTAGCAGGCCATTTGGTCAGTAATGGCATCATGACTGTCATTGGACAGCAATTGTAGATCAGATTCTATCACATCAAGAAAAAATGGAACTTGTTCTCTAATCTGCATGGGATATCCTCAAAATTAGAGACCGGGGTTAGATGGGTTGCGGACAGCTACTGCTTCACTGCTGACGACGAACACTGGGAAAAAGTGGTGCAGGTATGCACTTATAGTTGCCTTTACTTTTGTGAATTTACTTGCTTAGGATGCTCTTGGCATGAATACTTGTTCATTTGAGCAAACTGTTGACAAATGAGCTAGGGAATGAGCTGCTGAGCATTTGGTGATGACCAAAAATATATATTCAGACCTGCTGCAAACTCATTGTCACACTTTGGCCACAACGGTAGTACATTACTATGGGAGATGTGCTATTATGATTGATTCTTGTAAAGCTTGGTAGATTTTGCAGCTTTTTTACCCTGTCACTTGATTCTTACATTAAAAAATTTGATGCAACTAGACATTTAGTTTAATTGTTGCTATTTGTGTTGTTGAATACAATTCATTAGCAAATTTAGTCAATGATCTCGGGGTCAGGAGATTGCTAGTTCGTTGGATACAATAAATTTAATGTACAAATAGTATATGGAGATTCCCGGGTAGTTCATACCTGCTATTTAGCATATGCCGAGACTGGCTTTCGCAGATTTAATGTGCTGTCTCTTGCTCTATTATTACTTGTTTGCTTCAGATTTATACTTATCTGATACATTTACTGTCCTATTAGTTTGATAAGTAGTTACATAATAGCTAATGCGAAATTCCTTAGTGTGCTGACTGCTATTTTGCTTTTCATTAGACCAATCCCTCATATGCTGAATTCAAAAAAGAGAACTTATGCTACTAGTATGATCGGCTGACACCAATACTGCTTGAAAAACACGCCACAGGCAGCCGTACCCAATCTGCAAGCGAGGTAGTACTACCGACACTGCCTCACCGTCAAAGGGCCAACACTTTTGCTAGAAATCGGAAGGAAAAAAGTAAAGCCTCTAGCTTGAGAGCCCCTAATCCTGCGGACATGGATGAACAAGGGGATGAAGATGAAGTCTACTATGTTCCTCTAGTCCCAGGGGTTGTGGGAGGAAAACGGCCAATCTCAAGCCTAAGGACAAGTGGTGAGCCGGAAGGGACTAGAGGGTCAAAATCAACCAGGTCATCTACTAGTCTAGAGGATGCTGTTAGCAAAATTGGACATTACACCGAACTTGCACTGGAGGACAGACGGAGTAGGATGGAGTTCGAGTCCCTATATAGTGTAATCCAATGCCAGGACATGATCAAAACAATGGAGATTCCCGACCATTGGAGAATACATGCTAACTGCCATTATACCAATAGTGATAGAGAGGGGGAACAAGTTGTGTTCTTTAGGAGTTCTGATGCAAACCGATACGGCTATATCCTTAAGTTAATGCAGGAGAAGGGCTTGGCTTGAGTTGTAGCTGCTGAAAATTTTATATTTGAAATTATGTGTGTTGCTGAGGTTTCAAAGTTTTTTTTTATTTCTTGTTGGCCTGAAGTTTGTGTTTTGGCACAACTTCACCCGTGGGCAGCATGCCCAATTTTGATGCATGTAACATAGAGGTCAGCAATCATTTTAATTAGTTTGTTGGTATGTATTTCCCTACCTCACTTTGGTGGAGTAGGCTTTGTCAGGATTGACTATAAGATGAATTTTTTATTTATCGGAATTTGTATCTTAGTTAGTTTTGCTGTTCTTACGAATCTTAAAAAGTAGATGCCCATTGCTTTATTATATATTTTGTCAGAGCTTTGTCATTTTTCCCCAGGCTTTCTTCAGGGACTTGTCATTTCTGTTTTAAGTCTATCGTCTATACAATTCATACAAGTTTCTTAAAATGCAGAAATGCATGTGCTCATCTGCTATGTAAACTTGCTATTTGATTTTTTAAAATTTTATCTGATAACTGGTTCGTCAGCCATACGGGCTATAAATATATGGTAGTAGCATATGCACTTCACTCCAATTGCTTGCGATACAAAAGAAATAACGAGTTTTATAGACAGAAGAGCTCTGACGAACATGCATACATATCTGCTCATACTTAGTGTGCTCGTTGATTGGGTAAGTAGTAGCTCTCTGACGAAAGGACATAGCAATCTGTCAATATTTGGTGTCCCCGTGGATTGGGTAAGTAGTAGCTTCGCGTATAATATGCAATCTATGTACTGTGTGTCACTTTTTTAGATAAAAACACTTATATACAAACACGTATATAAATAAGTTTATGAAATTAGATATACACACATCAACACACTTATATAACAATATATATAGATATATACTCAATTGTCATGGCATGGAACAACCGCCGTGGTGTTAGGGAACGCAATTCAGTTCGCATAAGGCAAGATGAGGAGGATGAGACCTTACTAGTTATGAGTGTCTCGTTAATGCTAATGCATCCATCTCTTGCACACATAACCAACAATCAACTAATTCCGCAGCATGATGGATTATTAAGCAGTCAATAATGGGTGGAGGGATTACTGAACGGTCATCATAAACGATCAATAGACAACATGCGTATCACTATTGATAATTTTATGTGACTGTCCCTTCTTGTGGAACGTTAGTATGTTCCTCAAAACTACCAACAGCATGTACCCATACAGGAGGCGCTAGCTATGATTTTAATGTTAGTGAGCCACAAGCATATGTACCACGTGTTGGGATCTATTTTTGATCGATCCATCGAGACGATTAACCGAAATATAAGAAAGGTGCTCCGAGACTTGTGTTTATTTGTAACTGAAATAATACGACTGGGTGACCAGACTAGAATTCATCCACGAATTTTAAACTCAACAAATTTTTATCCATGGTTCAAGGTAATATATAAGGAAGAGTTTTAGAGAAGGATCACTGTTGTTCTAGCATTACAAACTAACAAATATGTTCTCCATGAATACTAGGATGCCGTAGGAACGATGGATGGCACCCACATCTCAGCTTGTCCTCCGACAGGAGAGCAAATGACGTATACAAATTGGCACGGGTTTCAATCATAGAATGTTCTGGCAGTGTGTGACCATGACATGCGTTTCATTTATGTGTATGCTGGATAGGAGGGTAGTGCACATGATGCGCGAGTCTTGAAGTCTCCATTAGCATATCCGTCCGATTTTTCACTGCCGCCACCTGATAATTAATCGTAAGAATTTTTCAAGTCAATAAATGGCATGTTTTAAATGTTAAACTCCCTGATAGTTAGCGCATTTAATAACTAAAATAACTTCTTCAATTAGGCCAATACTACTTAGTTGATGCGGCATATAGAAATGTTCCTGACTTCATGCTCCTGTATAAGAACATGGGCCCCGAATCTCCGGTAAAGACCTTGTTCAATACTCGACATTCGCAGTTTCAAAATGTCATTAAGCATACGTTCGGTGTGTTGAAGAAAAGATTCAAATTTTTAAAGGTTCCGGTAGATAATTTCTACATGAGCACTCAAATAACTATAGTCATTGCTTGTTGTGCGCTACACAACTTTTTAAGAATGCACCAACCAGAAGATACCCATTTTTAAAGATTCGAATCAGAGGATGTGCAGTTAAATGAAGAGCCAGAAGCAGACGGGTTAGCACTACAGCCGTTCGCATTGAACGTATCTCCTACAGAGCTTGCAGAATGGAAGGCTAAGCGAGACTACATAGCTACTCAAATGTACGCAGCACGGGGGCGACGATGCCGTTAGGTGTTTTTGGAATAAAAGGTCGTATTCAAGTATGAAATTTATAATTCTCTGTAATAGTACAATTGATAGAGTGTACTTAAAATGTCCTTTTGTTTCAATTACTAAATTAATGTGCACGGTGTGTGTATTAAGTGTGAATTGGTTTAGATTTTCTGCCCGACAATCAAAATTTTTGAAGTCAAAGTCAACTGATTAAATTCAATGATGAGTTGCTGTCCAAACGCTAATTTACACGATTTACTTACTATCTAAAGGCCTATTTCATATTTATGCAATCTTAAAAAGTAACCTAAAAATAATTTCAAATAATCTACTATCTAAACAGTACCATTATTAGCTATCCTTGAAGCCGTGTACTGTATTGTGTTGAATTAGGAGGGTTGAATTTAAAGGTTTGCCCTAAATTGATTACAGTTGAGATTAGTCCCATCTGTTTGAGATTGAAATGGATGTAGTAATAGATTATGATTTGAGTGCACTTGTTGTTCAACTTTATTCCTCTCGGTTGTCTACTTGATTCATGTGACTATTTTGTTATGGATTTGTTGTCCATAACCTGTTCGATAAAATGTCAAGTCCCCCCCTGTTTTTTCTTTTTTTCAATAAAAATGCGTACTTTGTGCGATAGCATATATGAGAGTGTGTTGTGCGTGAAAGAAAAATAACATGTTTGATCTTGCTTGTCACCCTTGAATGGCATGTCTTCTGGTATCTTGACCTTAAACTTAATTGATGAAGTGTTCTCATCAATGCCTTCACCTTTAATGTCAGTTACCGATGCCAATGTCCATGACTAGTTCATCCTTCAGAGGTCAGAATTGGTTTTAGGTTTTGAATATGAAAAAATAAAAATATCATTTGGCAATACTTTATAAAGCTTTTTACCTTGGTCAACAAATTTGTTTTTCCATTGATCAACTTCAACATTGTATAGAAATTTTGTGTTTCAAATCATTGTTTCTTATTCTCAATGATTTGATGGAAAAATGCTTAGAATGACATTTGTCCAGTTTTCTAAATACTAATTTGAAGTTGTCATTTTCGTGCTGTTGGACGCTTGTTGAAGGATATTAAAAGTATGGATAAAGGTTGGATAGATTTTTCAAGAACAAGTGAAAAGTACGCCGCAGGATTTAAAATGTTTCTAAACTTTGCATTTTCTAGATCAAGTTGTGACGGAATGATTTTGTATCCTTGCAAAAATTAAGGCATAGGTGTTTGTGTGACTAAAATGGAAGCATATGACCATTTGAAAGTGGTAGAATTTATCAAGAATTATAATAATTGGATAGCAAATGGAGAACTTTCAAACTATAATAAAGTCACATCTAATTTTGAAAAGGGCAAATTATCCAATTGGCCCTTGAACTCTTTGTCTAAGGAAAAATAAGCCCTTCATCTATTTTTTGTTGACTTTAAGCCCTCGAACTTGTAAAATTGGGCACCCGTGACCCTTTTAGCCAGTTTCTCCAGTTTTACAACCGGAAGGTCAATCACACGAATGTCAGTGTGCTTTTTCAAAGGGCATTTTTGTCAGCATTTTCTAAGCAAAAAGGGACAACTTCTCCTTCTTCCCTTCATCTAACCTAACCCAACCGCTAACTTATTCAACAAATGAATTGCAAAGGGAAGAGAGAGAAGTCTGCAAAGAAACAAAAAAAGGGAAGAAGGTAAAATCTTTGTGAAGGGAAGGAAAAAATAGGAAGCAGAGGGCTGGGATATTTTCGCATTTTTTTCTTAGTTATTGTAACAGATACAAATTTGGTTCAAGAAATAGGCGCAGCTCTTCTCCATATGATTAGGTGCTCTTATGGAGTCGTGCATAAATAAAATCTGGTTTAAAACCCGTACACCAACAATCAAACAACAACCTCCGGGCACCAAAATCAAGGCAAATCTGAGGCAAAGATATGTAATTTTGATTTAACAAAACTCTACAAAGAAAACTAAAATGATTGAAGAGAGACAGCCGCAATTGACAATGCTCCAACTTATTGGCAAATTTGCAGTGTCGGCGTTAAAGGCGAATTGATCGATGTCACAGAGATTAGAGGGAAAGTGACGAGCAGGGTCAGGCCTTTCTTGACAGTCTCTACATTATATCTCAAGCGACTTTTCTTGACAGTCTTTGAATAGTTGGATCCCAGCTTAACCCTCATGGACCCCGTCGAAGCTTTCAAACGAGAGGCAAGAATCTGGACATCTTTCAAAATAAGTAAAGGACAAGCGGAATGCATCTCGCCTAATCAACGGTCCCGCTAGTAACTTCTTTTTTCTTTCAGTAGGCTGCCCCCCCCAACCCACAAAAGGGGAAAAAAAAAGAGAAGAGAGTAACGGCGCCTTCTTGTGGTCTCTTTCTTGCTGCAGGTGGTCTCTTTCTTGTCTAGCTCTTTTGCCTGCACATTTACCGTAGCAAACTATTGCCCCTTCACTATATGGCCCGGTACATTAGCCGGTTCAGAGACGCCGCAGCTCCCAACCACCGGATTCCAACTGCAATCGGGGCAAAGCCTGAGAATCCCAGCTGTCCCGGGGTGGTCAGGTCGCATTTGGGGAAGAACTAGGTGCACATTCGACGCATCGGGCGTGGGGTCCTGTCAAACAGGGGACTGGGCGGGGAAGGCTGGAATGCGACGGCATGGGCGCAACGTCTCCTGCCTCGCTCTTCGAGATAACCCTCGGCGCTGGAGATGACAAGGATTTCTACGACGTCAGCATCGTCGACGGCTACAACCTGCCGCTCATTGCAGTGCCGCTCATTGCAGACTTCTCTCTCTTCCCTTTGCAATTCATTTGTTGAATAAGTTAGCGGTTGGGTTAGGTTAGATGGAGGGAAGAAGGTGGAGTTGGCCCTTTTTGCTTAGAAAATGCGGACAAAAATGCCCTTTGAAATAGCACATTGATATTCGTGTGATTGACCTTCCGGTTGCAAAACCGGAGAAACTGGCTAAAAGGGTCACGGGTGCCCAATTTTACAAGTTCGAGGGCTTAAAATCAACAAAAAATAAATGAAGGGCTTATTTTTACTTAGACAAAGAGTTCAAGGGCCAATTGGATAATTTGCCCTTTTGAAAATACATCAATTGGGGTTTCAAATGGGACTAATGACATGCAAGACTTGATCCATGATATATTTGGGATACCACATGGAACAAATGAATTAAATAGAGAAGGGGACATTCTTGTTTTAGAGGCTGAAAAATTTTACAAATTGATTGATGATTCTCAATAGGATTTGTACAATGGTTGCAAAAATTTCTCAAAGTTGTCTTTTATTATTCATTTGCTTCTCCTAAAATGCCTTGAGACTTTTAATATGCTTCTTGATTTGTTGAGAGAAGCATTTCTGGTGGCTGTGACTAATTTGCCTTTTTCTTACTATGAAGTTGAGAAATTGATGAATACATTGGAGTTGGGTTGTGAAAAGATCGATGTCTGTCCTAATGACTGTTCTCTTTATTGGGATAGTGTTGAAAAAAGAATTGCATGCGAAACATGCAATGAGTTTAGGTGGGTTGTCTCAGAAAATGATCCGACTAGTAAAAAAAATTTCTTAAAAAGTGTTGTGGCATTTTTCCTTAAAAGTTAGGCTACAAAGACTGTTTATGTATTCTAAAATTGCATCTCATATGAGATGACATGAATATGGGAAGGGATAAAGAAAAACGTACAAAAGATGGTTGTATGAGACATCCAGCTGACTTCCAACCTGACAAATTTTTGACCATCTACATCCAAAATTTGCTAAGGATTGTCAAAATATTATATTGGGGTTGGTGTCTGACAGGTTTAATCCATTCAATAGCATGAGTTCTATACACTGTACTTGGCCCGTGATTTTAATATCATATAATTAACCTCCATGGATGTGTATGAAGCAACTGTACTTCATGTTGTCTTTGTTAATATCGGGACCATCCTCTCTTGGGAATAATATCGATGTTTATCTACAGCCTCTAGTTAAAGAACTGATCAAATTGTAGAATTTTGACATTCAAACTTATGATGCATCCCAAAAATAAAATTTTCACTTGCATGCACCTCTGTTGTGAACCATTAGTGATATTTTGGGATATATAATGTTATCTGAGTGGAGCACTAAAGATGAATATGCTTGTCCTGTTTGTCACAAATTCACACATGTATGACGGTTGACTCATAGTTTCAAATATTGCTACATAGGCCACCGTAGATTCTTAGCTAATAAGTATAAATTTAGGAAGCAAGCCCAATTCTTTGATGGTACTAAAAATTATGAAAAGAGACTACCTTTGCAAACTGGAGATATGATTGTGAGTGAATTGGGAAACTTGCAAATTAAATTTGGCAAACTTGTAAAAGGTAATTCGAAACTACCTTTTAAGTGGAAGATGAGGAGTATTTTCTTTGACTTGCCACACTGAAAAGATAATGATTTAAGACATAATTTTAACTTTATACACATTGATAAGAATGTTTATGAAAATATTTGGAGGACATTGCTGGACATTGAGGATAAAGCAAAGGACCATTATAATTTATGATGTGATTTGAAAGAAATGGGAATAAGACAAAAGCTGCATCCCATTGAGATGAACCTGAAAATGTGTACTTACCTCCATCTTTCTTTGTAATGGATAAAAAATAAAAAACTGTATTTTACAATGTGCTAAAAAAGGTAAAGGTTCCAGATGATTATGCAGCTAACATCTCAAGATGCATTCTAGTAAAATCATCTAAAATTTCAGGGTTTAAAAGTCATGATAATCATATTCTAATGTAGCAATTGTTACCTATAGTTTTGAGAAAGACTTTGCCAAAATCTGTGCGCTATCCTTAAGTTCGATTGAGTAGATACTTCAGGCAACTTTGTTCTAAAGTGATTTGTCCTCAAGATGTGGTCCGCCTGAAAAAAGAAATTGCAATTATACTGTATGAATTTGAGAAATGCTTTCCACCAACATTCTTCGATGTCATTGTGCATTTAACTATTCATTTGGTAACTGAAATGAAATTAGGTGACCCGGTGCATTATCGCTGGATGTATCCTATTGAGAGGTGCTGCTCGTAATTCTCATTACGCCTTACTTTTTTTTATTTTTTTTCTTTCTTTGATTATTGAAACTAATCAGTTAACTTGAAATTATGATACTTTAGATACTTAGGAACATTTATTTTTAGTGTAAACAGAAGGATTCGAATCCGAAATCTCTTGCTTACGCTCCCTTCCCCCATACCACCCAACCCATTCCTCCTCCCAGGAACATTAAAATCTTATGTTAGAAATAAAAGTAGGCTTGAAGGTTCTGTTGCTCAAGGCTACTTGGCAAAAGAATGCATAAACTTTTGCTCATTGTATCTTGTGGACTGTGTTGAGACAAAATTCAATCGTCCAAGCAGAAATGAAGAAGTACATGAGGAAATTGAAGATGGTTTAGATATATTCTCTGAATCAGAACATCCTTTCAGTAAAGGCAAGCCAACAGTCTTTGATGCTCATATTTTGAATAAAAGCACATGAGTATGTTTTATTTAACTGCGATTTTGTCACAGCTTACATAGAGTAAGTTCAACTACAACTTGAATTCTTAAAATTTTATTCTGGTATTAAATGTATGATTACAATATTGACTTATACACTTCCAGGCAGCATCATAAATTGATAAAAGAAGGCCATCCTCAAACTGCACGGTATCTATTACAGAGTTTGCACAGTGAAAATTTTGCTTCTTGGTTTGCTGAACATGTAAGTAAAATTCTGGAGAATTTATTAATTAATGTATTTGAATTCTTCGTATTGAAATATATTTTAATCCTTTTTTTTATAGGTTGACAAGTTAGAACTTTCTCAAAATGATTCAGTATTGAGAGACTTGAAGTTCCTTGCTAAAGGTCCAGCTATTGTTGGAATCCAACATGACAAGTATGTTGTTAATGGATTTCAGTTTCACACCAGTGAAGTTGAGAAGAAAAGAAAAACGCAGAATAATGGTGTTACAGTCAAGGCAACAGCATCTAGTTTTGCAAGTATAAAGGATCAAAATCCAATTTTGAGTGAACTAATTTATTTTGGCGTCTTGAAAAATATAATTGAATTAATTTACAGAGGTCACCGGGTGGTGTTATTTGAATGTGATTCGATATCGAATGGAAAGAGAATGAAACAAGATGCTGATGGGTTTACTGTAGTTAATGAAACAAGAATGATTCGATATTGAATGTTATTTGAATGTAGCATCTATTAGAGAGTTTGCACAATGAAAATTTTGCTTCTTGGTTTGTTGAACATGTAAGTAAAATTTTGGAGAATTTATTAAGTAATGTATTTGAATTCTTCGTATTGAAATATAGTTTAATTCTTTTTTTACAGGCTGACAAGTTAGAATTTTCTCAAAATGATTCAGTATTGAGAGACTTGAAGTTCCTTGCTAAAGGTCCAAATATTGTTGGAATCCAACACGATAAGTATGTTGTTAATGAATTTCAGTTTCACACCAGTGAAGCTGAGAAGAAAAGAAAAACACAGAATAGTGGTGTTACAGTCAAGGCAACAACATTTAGTTTTGCAAGTATAAGGGATCAAAATTCAATTTTAAGTGAACTAATTTATTTTGGCGTCTTGAAAAATATAATTGAATATTATGGAGGTCGTCGGGTGGTGTTATTTGAATGTGATTCGATATCGAATGGAAAGAGAATGAAACAAGATGTTGATGGGTTTACTGTAGTTAATTTTGCAAATGTGAGGCCTCACACTGAACCATTTATACTTGCTTCACAAGTATTACATGTATTTTATGTGAAAGATCCAACTGATAAAGATTGACAAGTTGTTATCTCTACCACTGCAAGAGCTGGATATAACATAGAGACAGTCATGGATGTTGAGACATATTTACAAAGTGATGTTGGCAATCCTGTTGTTGAGAATAAAAATGAAGAAATTGATTGGGTTCGTGAGGATGTACTTAGGATTGAAATTGATTTGAGCCAAATAATTTGATTTAGTATTGTAGTTGCTAAGGCAGTTTAAGAGATTTATTGTCTCTATTTTGAACTTTGTAATGACTGAGCAATTGTATTTATTTGAAACTTTATATTTAGTATTTGACTATTGAAAATTTTTCCTTGTTGTATGAAAATCTTGAAAGTTTGAGCTCATACTGATGGTGAATTATGCACGTATGGCCCGTAGAAATAAAAATGTAAGCGAGCTGCAAATGGATTGAGAGATGAACCAATTGAGCAACCTCCCTCAGTGCATGAAAAAATGCAGCAGCCTCCACTTGGAACAAGCTATGA
Organism: Coffea eugenioides; assembly: GCF_003713205.1. NCBI lineage: Eukaryota > Viridiplantae > Streptophyta > Magnoliopsida > Gentianales > Rubiaceae > Coffea > Coffea eugenioides. Next base: position 12,954,490 of record NC_040043.1, on the reverse strand, counting down.
ACCAATTGAACAAGTTTGAGGAGAAGAAACTTGAGATCCTTAATCACATGATCAGGGTTAGAAATCTCCAATTTAGCACTCTACACTTGGAACAAAGCATGAACTAGGTGAACAAGTTACAATACAAGTTGCTTAAGGTCTACAATCGCATGATCAAAGTCAGAAATCTCCAATTCAACAGTCTCCACTTGGAACAAGGCATGAACCAACCGAAGAAGATCCAATACAGGATTCTCGAGGTCCATATTCCAATGAAACCAACTTCATAACATGCAGCTCTGACAATGCAGTTTTAGTTAGTGGTTTGAACCAATTGAAGAATTGCATTTTTTATGTTCATAATCTGTAACTTTTTTTTTATTTAATACTATAAGGTACTACAAATGATTCAAGTGATGTACATCAGAAAACCCGAGATACTACATTTATGAAAGAAATTTGGGGTTAGCCTAAGGACCTTCCACAGATTGAGATTGAACTTGATGACAATGGGATCCCAATAAGTGAGAAAACTACTTTCTCTGAATTCTTGCACAGTTTGACTAGGAATGGTATGTATTGTCCAATAGATGTTGAATATTGGCTTAAGGTGTCAAGAAAACTTAAAACAGATATGTTAGATGTGATAAAGATAATGAGTAGCTTTTGTATTATATACACTTTCTAAAAAATTTACTGTATACATTGTTCATTTTCTTGTTTCTAACTATGTTTCAAGAATGGTTTGTTTTGCCTATGGGACAAGAAATTTGGACCTTAAGATCTATTGGCAAAAAATGGAGAAGCTGGAACTCAGATTTAAAGGCTACATATTTTAAGGATTAATCTTTCCTATACTGATAGTGTATATACTATCAGGATTGGATGAATGACAACTATGCAAAATTTGAATTTGAAATTCAATTTTTGCGCATATGTCATAAATCCAACGATGATAGTGTATACACTGTCAGTGTAGGAAAGATTTACTCATATTTTAATCCTAACTTGCCAATTGTTGAAACTCGATTTCAAAGGGACGTAAGGGTTTGGGAAGAGCAATGGATAAAACTTTGAATTTATTGAAAAAGTGAAGAAGCAAAGGTACAAATCAGCTACAACATTCTTAATAAAGTTGTGTTTATTCAATGGCATAATCTTGGTTATGATTTTCAATTTTAGAAACTAAGTGAGAGGAACAAGAAAGGTAGAGGGGAGAAGAAGATAAACCACACAACCGGATAAAAAGTCATTTGCTCAGTTTCGGAATAACATGGTGATATTTCTAACTTTTTTACTTGCTAATTTTTTAATTATATATGCTTGATTATGTTAACTTTGTTTTTTATTATATGCTAGATGCTAAAACTATAATTAAATTTCTTATAGGCCAAACAGTTGGGAAGATGTCCTACTAGAGTAAAAATGTTCAATAAATTTTATACCTATGCCGATGGAACTCTAGCAAGTACTATAGTTGTTAAGAATTTGGTAAAGATCATCGAAACACAAGCATTTAAATTCTACCATTGTTTTCATTACATTCTTAACAAGTGTTTTCCTTTATTATGTAGCAAAAAATGAATGAGTTGAAAAATCAATTTCCATCGAATTTGCAAGATCCAGTTGGTCGAAATGATATATTTGCCTAGGTGGTTGGGCAAGACAAACATGGCTATGTTCGCTTGTTTAGCAAGGGTATGAATCCAACGGATTTATGGAAAGACATTCCTGGTCATAACACATGTTACCGTATAAGTATTCAACAATAGTCAACATTGGTCCGTTTGAGGAAAGGTTTCAGCGACAAGATGAGGAAATTGCCAACTTGAAGAAAATGGTTTTGGTTCAACATGGAAGGGGAGATACAGTTGACAGCCCGAGATATCCTTCATCATTATCTAATAATGTTTCAAACTATACTCCAAAGCGACCTATTGTCTTTATAACTTCTAAACTTTTAGGTGGTTAATCTAGAATTTGGCTAGCAATCAGGATAATAAAAGGAAAGGATTAAAATATTTAGACAATTAATTGTAGTCACTAAATTGTTTAAAAACCTGCTGCCTTGATTTCAGTGGTTAGTCTGAATTTTACTCTTCAATTTTTAAAGTGCCCATGGTCATTAGTTTGAGCATGACTTTGATTCTTGTACTTGTTGGATCTTTTACTACGTAGGGAATATGGTTTCACTGAAAAGTTTGTTTGACCAAACAAAAATCGTGGCAAAGGGATATTTATGTATTCTGTATCCATTGGATGAGGTCGGGGGACAAGCTCTTGGACCAAACGGATATGAGATACAGATACAAGTTGTAATGAGTCCAAATGAGCAATTGATTAGATTGTTTGATTTGCAACAAACAATTCAAGATGCACTTGGCGTCCCAATTATTTGGCCTTGTCATGTGGTAATATATGTACTTATTTACTTATTGGCTTTTCTGGAATTTTATTACTAGCTATGATGATCTGATGATCCCCACCTTGTATGGAATGCCCAAGTAGTTCTCTTTCTAACTTCACAAATAATCAGCTAGTATATGTGATCAAGGTTAATTAGAATTTTTTGTAAGTAAATTATTGTGGTATGTATTGACTGTTTTGGGCTGATTACTAATGAATGATACTACATATTATGCTTTGTGAATAGTTAATAGAGGGAAATTTCCTATTTTTGAAGCTTCATTTATGCTTGTTGCTCAAACTAAAATATTTATGATTAGGTTTATTTCTGATACCAAACTACTTTGTGCACAGGTGGTACCAACTGAAGATTGATGGTGTTTTCGTGGTTATGACTGAAGGCTCTCATTTGGTTGGAAAGTTTGGAAGCTACTACAAGTTCTTTCAACTATTTACATTAGGAGAATCTTTTATTTTAATTTTAGCCAGTGGCGTTGTTTAACATTACTACACTACTTTAAACAACTTTTTCGATTAGCTGTGTTAGTATTTGTTACTAAGTTTTAGTTTAACAAATGATATTTGAACATTGACTTTTGCTTTTAAATTACTACATGCATTCTATTTTTTGAGATAATTTTACAAGTCCTTTGGGTATCTAATTGACGGAATGTATATCAAGGAGCACAACCAGGTTGCTTCTTTATTTAAAAAAAAAAGAAAAAAACTCCTGGCAGTTAAAAGTGTTATAATAGTTCAGATTCTTAAACAATATCTAGTGACACATGAGGGATGTCGTCCAAAGCAGTGTTTTATGACATGACTAAGTGTCCTTAAAAGCCATATATTAAGACAACTCAATGTACCTTCATAGAATTCGATATCCTGATGTGTTACTACAGCTATCCTGACACTATCGATTGTTAAGTAAAGGGATTTTTATTGGCAGATGAAATGCTGTAACAGCATACTTTTCTTGACACATTTGCATGCTACAAGTATATCCCCACATTGGAAGGGACGACACTCGTTCGAGCTATAAAGAAAGGTAAAGTGTCAGTTTAAATTATCTATACTGACACTTTTAAATGTCGTTAAAGGTCATTTTTGTTGTAGTGTCACTGGAATAGTGCTAAATCCCCTCCTAAAATGATCTACTTCCTCTTTATGTGTTCTCCATACATGTACATAGGGAGTTACTGATATAAATATTGTTTCAACATTTTTCTTTAGTTGTAATTTTCAAAGGTACATCTAGCTGCATTCAAGAATAAGGGGGTGTTTGATAACCCCATTAAACACTTAAGTTTAATGCATTAAGTGCTTAATCTATTTTGTTTGTTTAGTACAAAATTTGTTGAGCCCCACTTAGGGCGCGTTTAATAATACTGAAATTTGAAAACTGAAATCTGAAGTCTAAATCTATTAAGTAATTGAATTGTTAAGTATTAAATTTAATACATTTGAGTGCATATCACATTCAGTGATAAGTAAATAGCTTATCACTTAATTTGGAAATCAAGTTTTGCCTAAAAAATTCAATGCTACT